>NW_011494020.1:11663-13803 GCF_000754665.1 Bison bison bison | reverse complement strand
CCTTTTTTAAAGATCTAAAACATGCTGGGATAGAGTAGAAGAAAACAAACTCATCAGATAAACTCTAAGCATGTATTCAACTTTTCAGACTTTTAGTTTTCTGATCCTCCTCCCTTCCCAAACCTACTCTCAATCACTTGTATGTGGCGGTGTGAGTCTTAAATGGTATCTTACATTCATTTTTTTATGAAATTTAAACCTGATATTTACTATTGGACTAAAAATGATTTATTTCCTAGTAAAGTAATCTTCAGCACGAGACAGCATTCTAGGGGATTGTAGGGGTCTGGTGAAATGGGACATCCAGATTCCATTAACTGTGTTCCCACAGTCTACAGTAATATAAAGCCAGCGTTGTAACTTTTCTCCTAAACCAGACATGATTCCTCACCAGCCACAGCCTATTATGAAAATCTTCAGTGCCCAAGAGGACAGTACAGAAAAGAGGACAGTTCAGCTCCAGCTGAACAGAGGAACTGTAGATGAATTATTGAGAGCTAAATCTCTGAAAAGGCATAATGAAATATTATGCCAGGGCTGGGGAACACGCTAGGGCATTCTCTCTTGAACTTCAGTTATTCTCTAAAAATTCATTCTATTTGTCATATTTACACTTCACATGTGTCATGTAATATTTATATTTTTATCTTTAATCACTTTACACAAACGTCTTGAATTTTTAATTTGATTGAACATAGGAAATGATGTACATGAAATGGCAGATGAAATTTTCAAATTATAATATAATACATGTTATATATATTTTTTATATGAGAGAGTGACAGACACAGAGAGAAACAGGAAAAAGAGAGAAAGAGAGATTATAAAGGCTGGAAAATTCAAAATCTGTGAAACTGAAAACCCGTGGAAGGCCATCAGGCAAGAGGATTATCTGTTACCCAAGAAAGGCTTAGACTTTTGCTCTGTTCAGGCCTTCAGTGGATGAAGGACTACCCACCTTATAGAGGGAAACCTCCTTTACCCAGACCACTGATTTATATAGTGAAAGGTGAAAGTCTGTCGCTAAGTTGTGTGCGACTCTTTGTGACCCCACAGAATGTAGCCCTCTCTCTGTGGGATTCTCCAGGCAAGAATACTTGAGTGGGTTGCCATTTCCTTATCCAGGGGATTTTCCTGATCCAGTGATCAAACTGGCATCTCCTGCTTGTTAGGCAGACTTGACCGGTGAGCCACCAGGGAAGCCCATCTCATTCAAAACATCCTTAGAGAAATACATGGAATAATATTTGACCAATTTTCTGGGCACCGTGTGCTAGTTTAAATGACTCATAAATCAACTATGCTTCCTTCCAGCATACTGACAAATTATATGAAGGAAGTGACCAGGAAAGAGGTTTATTTAACATATATTCCATGTAACCAGTAGGGTAAACCTAAAAAATTGGTTTAAATTACAGTGAAATTCTTCTTAATGATTGAGAAGTTGTATATGAATGGCAATTAACTTCAATGACTGAATGGCTCATAGTGATTTCAACCTTCATTAAAAAATAGTTGCTTTATGGCATAATTTACCAGATTGGGCCTTTCGATATTTCAAAGGAAAAGGATGTCAGAAAATTTGAACAATACTATAAGCTTATTTCATAGAGCAAAGTAGTACAAAGAAGACAGTTGGGAGAAATAATGTAGGAGTAGGTGGTACGTCACGTTGGGGAGTTATGTGCAAAAATCTCGCTTTCTGTTGTTGGTCTAGAGTCTGAGCTGCGCAACACCTGAATTACAGTAGATGATGCTAAACTCTTAGTGAATTCCCTGTGACCCAAGGTGAAACAGATTTCTAAAGGCTGCAAGAATCAGCTTGATGTCTTTTATCTGAGGGAGAAAAGCAGTGAAAGGAGGCTCCTAGAGGTCACCACTTTACTGAACATATCTAAGTATTATGATGGGAAGGCTGGAGAGATGATCTGCAACCTGCCCTCGGTCCATTTTAGAAGAAGAAAGGAGACAGATTAGGAGGTCATGGATCAAAGGGGAAAGCATTATAAGAAGGACCTGAGGTAAAGAGAAAGGTGTCACTAGATAGCCAGGCTCTTTTCAACCCAGGATGTACAACAAAATGGCAACCAGTTCAAGTGGAACAAGGCAGGCACTTTGATAATTCATTGAAGGTGAAAGG
>NW_011494020.1:10451-11563 GCF_000754665.1 Bison bison bison | reverse complement strand
TTTCAGCCAGCAATATGCCTGTGGGGACTCCTGACAGCCAGAGGTTTCCTTCCTGAGGCTGCTACACCACTTGCCTCTGGGAAGACAGCTGAGAAAACACAGTGCTTCAGAGGAAAGAGCAGCAGCTCTCCTCCCGGGCACCATCAGAAGATTCTCTCCGTCTTCTGTGACTGTCTGTCACCTGAGCAGGGGTTTCTACCAACTAGACAATTGTTACTTGATCTCCACTTCCTGAATAAACTACAATTCTCTTTTGTGATGGTAAAAAAAAATTTTTTTTCCCCATTAAAAGCACATAGCAATAGCATATTGTGTTTGGGTTTATTGTTATCCTACGTTGATCTTAAAGTTACAGCTCCCACAATCAACGTTGTCTGAATTTTGAGTAATATCAGAGATCCCTTCTGATCTTCCCTAATGCGTCAGTGGTAACGAATCAGCCTGCCAATGCAAGAGACATTGGTTCATTCCCTGGTATGGGAAGATCCCACATTCCGTGGAGCAACTAAACCCATGTGACACAACTATTGAGCCTGTGCTCTAGAGCCCAGAAACCCCAACTACGGAGCCCACATGCTGCAACTACTGAAGTCCAAGCGCCCTAGAGCCTGTGCTCCACAAGAGAAGTCAGTTCAGCGTGAAGTCTGCACACCACAACCAGATAGAAGCCCTGACTCATGGTAGCTGGAGAAAAGCCCATGTAGCAGTGAAGACCCAGCATTGCCAAAATAAATTAATAAGTACACTGTTTAAAACAGAAAGAAAGCTCTTTTTAAAAAAGATTATTTCTATATAACTTAGAATCATGTTAATTATTGCTTGACTAATTTGAGTAAACAATTATTTAACTCCTCAGAATAAAGTCCCTTTACTGAAATGGGGAAAACAGTGTTAACTGCAAAATATCTGAGGCATAAAAACTACATGATTGTGTGTACTTTAATTTGCACATGTTGGGGCACAGAAATGGCACTGGGAAGACAGCACATCATCATTGTCTCCATCATCACCACCATCACCATCATCGCCTCACCACCATGCTCGCTGCAGCAGGGAAGTGACACGGACATAACTAGCACAGCAACCAAGATTCTTAGGCTCCATTGCCCCTT
>NW_011494020.1:5789-10351 GCF_000754665.1 Bison bison bison | reverse complement strand
GCAGAAATGCCCTCCTGTGCCACCTCCCCAACAATGCCAAGAGAAGTGCCCACCCAAGTGCAAGTAACAGCATCAGCTTTCATCCAGATCAGGAAAGGATGAGGACAGCTGACTCACCTAGCTCCACAGCTCCACCTTCATCTTCTCTTTAAAGCCTATAAAGGATACAGAAGAAGCTTCTCCACCCTCCAGCCGGCAGTATGCCTGTGGTGATTCCTGACTGCCAGAGGTTTCCTTCCTGAGGCTGCTGTTCTGCTCTCCTCTGGGAAGACAGCTGAGAAAACATCCCAGAGCTTCAGATGGAAGAGCAGCAGCTTTTCTCCCGGGCACCATGGGAGGATTCTCTCCCTCCCTTGGGTCTGTCTGTCACCTGGGCAGGGATTTCTACCAGCTGGTCAACTGTTGCTTATCCTCCTCTTCTCAAATAAACTACAGTTCCTTTGTGTGATGTCAAAAATGTTTCCTTTCTTTCAAAATTGTTTTTAGTAATACTATACCATCATCAAGTTTTGTTTCTATCCTTTGATGCCAAGGTTCAAGCTTGCACAACCAGCGTTGCTAAATTTTGAGTCTTACCAAAGAATACTTTTACATAATTTCAATTCCATGTTATTTCCTTAATTATCACTTGATGATTTGAGGAACAAAATATTTGCCTCTTCAGGTTTTCAGTCCTTTTAGTAAAATGTAGGGAAAATTGTATTTTCATTTCAAACTTCTGAGGAATCAATATTCAATGAATGTGTATAATTCAGGTGGCACATGCCAGACTCATACATAGCACTTGGAAGACAGCAGGTCATCATTGTCTCCATCATCACCACCATTACCACCACCCTTTTTCTCCTCACCACCATATTTGCAGTTGACTCATTCGGTTCCACAGCTCCACCTTCATCTTCTCTTTAAAGCCTATCATGGATACAGAAGAAGCTTCTCCACCCTTCAGCCAGCAGTATGCCTGTGGTGATTCCTGACTGCCAGAGGTTTCCTTCCTGAGGCTGCTGTTCTGCTCTCCTCTGGGAAGACAGCTGAGAAAACATCCCAGAGCTTCAGATGGAAGAGCAGCAGCTTTTCTCCCGGGCACCATGGGAGGATTCTCTCCCTCCCTTGGGTCTGTCTGTCACCTGGGCAGGGGTTTCTACCAGCTGGTCAACTGTTGCTTATCTTCCTCTTCACGAATAAACTACAGTTCCTTTGGGTGATGTCAAAAAGTTTCCTTTCTTTTAAAACTGTTTTTAGTAATACTATACCATCATCAGATTTTGTTTCTATCCTTTGATGCCAAGGTTCAAGCTCTCACAATCAGCATTGTCTAAATTTTGAGTCATATGAAAGAATACTTCTATGTAATTCCAATTCCACATTATTTCCTTAATTATCACTTGATGGTTGAGGAACAAAATATTTACCTCTCCTAGTTTTCAGTCCCTTTAGTAAAATGTAGGGAAAATTGTATTTTCATTTCAAACTTCTGAGGAATCAATCTTCAATGAATGTGTATAATTTAGTTGGCACATGCCAGACTCATAATAGCACTTGGAGGACAGTTCAGCTCAGTTCAGTTCAGTCACTCATTCATGTCCGACTCTTTAGGAGCCCACGGCCTGCAGCATGCCAGGTTTCCCTCTCCAGGTCATCACTGCTCCATCATCAGCACCATTACACCACTGTTAACCCTCACCACCATATTAGCTCCAGAAGATTAGTAGCCCAGAAATCATTTGTGTTTCGAACAGATTTTTTACACTGTGCTGTACTTTCATGTTTTTTTTTTTCTTTTCTAATTTAGCCATATTTTTAGATGTTATTGCTAATAGAGGGCTTTTGGAAATTAATGAAATAGTGTGCATAAGATCATAGTAGTTCTTAAAAGATGGGTAGTACCAAAGAAAGGTAAATATAAAGAGTACTTACCAGGTAAGGTGCTGCCTCCTCCCCATGTGTACCACCTTATATATTTTTTCACATCTGAAATTGCTTTCTTGATGATCTTGATCCCATCTTTGAAGAAATTTGAGGTTCACAGTGTTCACTGACATTTACAAAGTCACTATTGCTAGGCAGCTTAGTGTTTAAGTGCTTAGGTGTGAAAATGAGCTGTGCAAAAAGGTAATCTTTGTTATTTCTTCTTTTGGTCTTAAGTGTCCACAAGTCAAATAGTTAATTCAGATCAAATACACACAAGCACACACACACACACTAAAAATAACATCATTGTTAAATGTAACCAAGTCTTCAAATCAAATCATGCTATACCTATACACAAGATAGATTCAATCTTTCTCTTTCTACAGTCTTCATTCACAAACCTAGAAGTAAAGGACTCTAAAAAGATAGAACTGTAGATGGAAAAAGATACCCAGATTACTGCTCAATCCTCATTTTACTATGACATGAATGAAAAATAAACACTGATATTTGGGATCTGTCTCTACTGTAGCTAGTGTTATTTGACCTAACACAAAAATTAGTTTTCTGAGGTGGGATGCTACTGTAACAGATCTTAAAAATGTAGCTTTGGCTTAGAAATCTGCCAAGATTGGTGGTTCGCAAAGAAACTGATATTGCAGACCATAAATGTGATTATACGTGTTATTCAATGGCAAAACATTTGAAAAATGACTTGGCAGGTTGAGCATATATTGGTTATTTATTGTATTGATCAGGGTATTTTGATACACATATGCTCAGGAAATAGTTGTCTGGTTTGTAAACCAGAAATGAACAAAATGGAAATAAAAAATGTAGCCCAGATATTAAAAAACTTGTTGAAGTAGAACACTCACCAGTTATAATCCCCAAAGAGGAAGAGATGTGACTTTACATGGTTTTGATGTTTGCATCCACTTGCATTTGACTGTAGCAACAAAGAAAAGAGAGAAAAATTGTAGTCTTTCCATCTGTGTGCCAAGGAGCCCCAGTGGTAACTCTATTGTGTTCAGAGGAAAAGGCAGCAAAATAAATCATCTTGTTTTGTTTCTATCTTTTGACACCAAGATTCAAGCTCTCACAATCAGCGTTGTCTAAATTTTGAGTCTTATCAAAGAATACTTCTACATAATTTCAATTTCATGTTATTAAATCATCAATTTCCTCAAAAACTTATTAGACATCTAATGTATTTCATTTCTCCAACCATTCTATCTTCAAGAGACCACACTCAGGTCCTTTCCTAGAATTAATTTTCTGGCTTGATTTAACCTACAAAATGAGTACTATTATTATTCCCACTTTAAAGTGAAGAAAATGAGACCTTAAAATGAGACGCAGAGATCTTAAGCAAATTACCCAAGATCATACAGCTGTTAAGCAGCAGAACCATGGAGTGAACTCAGGAAGGCTGGCTATAGGATCTGTGATCTCAGAAACATGACTGTGATCATTTCTAGTGGAGAAGATATGGGATGCAAATTAATTAGGAAACCCGGGTCTTTTGAAGGGTCGGTAATGTTCTTTTTCTTATCTTCATGTTTCTTGACAATAAAGAGATCAATCTCTAATTATCCACATCATACAGCAAAGCTTTATGAACTTTATGAATGTGTTGATCATGTTCTCCTAAAATCAAACAAAATTTTATTTTTTGTTTTCTTTTTTCTTGTTTTTCTTCAAGACAAAATTGTGGAGGGAATCATGTCAATAATATTAGGCCAGAATCCTGTCCAAGAGTACAAAGTCAACTCTCCTAAAAATAAAATCACTTCTTCTTAGTGTTGGAAGCACAACAGTAAAGATCTCTACGTATTTTGTTGCCTATACGGTGACGGAAATTAATGGAGCCAACTTCCCCATAATATGGGAATATTGTTAATCATAGACCTACTTTTCATATAGTCACTCTCATAAAATAAATTTTTGTTTTGCAAAAGAATTAACTTGTTCCTCAGCCCTTTTAACCATTAAAAAAAAAATGTCTTTAAAAGATCATAGGTACTTTCAGTTAAAAGAAAATAGATCTAATAGTAGAGAATTACATAGAAAGTTGAGACTCTGAATAGCATAGTATGGCTGGAAAGCTGTGAATAAATTATCAAAATCTCTGATACATCTTTCAGATCCAATGTCTTCAACCCCATTTGGAGACATTGTCTCTCTGATGACTGTTCTCCCTGCAGTTACTCTGCCCTGCCTCAGCACTCGCCATGTCCTCTCACTGGTACAGTGTACCTGAGATACTCAAGGCTCACTCTTCTCTTCACTCAAGTCTTTGCCGTAAAAGCCACTTTGGAAGAGCTTTTCTACACAGTTGTCTCTAACATACCCCCTGCATCACTATTATTTGCCTTGTATGTTCACGTGTGTGAGTGTGTGTTTGTGCAAAATCCCTTTAAGAGTTTAGACGGAAAAAGGACTTTAGTCACCATCCTCATGTCCCAGGCACATAAGAGACTGCCTGGCATGTGTTAATAATTGGGAAACATTTGTGAATAAATTAATTTCTATGAGTACACTGAATTGAATAGATTCTTGAATACTGGTTTTACAAATACGGAACTGGAGACTGAGAGAATTCAACTCTTTTCAGGGTCTTCAAGATAGATAAAGATAGAAACAAGACT
>NW_011494020.1:5151-5689 GCF_000754665.1 Bison bison bison | reverse complement strand
TTTGCATATATTTTGGAGATTATTCTCTTGTCAGTTGCTTTATTTAAAAATATTTTCTTGCAATCTGAAGATTCTCTTGTTGTGGTTTCCTTTGTAGTGCAAAAACTTTTAAGTTTAATGAATTCTCATTTGTTTATTTTTGTTTTTATTTTTGTTACTCTAGGAGGTGGTTCAAAAGAGATCTTGCTGTACTTTATGCCAAAGTGTGTTCTTCCTGTATTTTCCTCTAAAAGTTTTATAGTGTCTGGTCTTATATGTAGGCTTTTAATCCATTTACAAAATGGAATTAATTCCATTTATTCCATGTACAAAAAAGATCTTCACTACCCTGATAATAACAATGGTGTGCTCAGTCACCTAGAGCCAGACATCCTGGAATGTGAAGTCAAGTGGGCCTTAGGAAGCATCACTACGAACAAAGCTAGTGGAGGTTATGGGAATTCCAGTTGAGCTATTTCAAATCCTGAAAGATGATGCTGTGAAAGTGCTGCTCTCATATGCCACAAATTTTGGAAAACTCAGCAGTGGCCACAGGACT
>NW_011494020.1:4505-5051 GCF_000754665.1 Bison bison bison | reverse complement strand
GAACTAAAGAGCCTCTTGATGAAAGTGAAAGAGGATAGTGAAAAAGTTGGCTTAAAGCTCAACATTCAGAAAACAAAGATCATGGCATCCGGTCCCATCAGTCCATGGCAAATGGATCAGGAAACAGTGGAAACAGTGGCTGACTTTATTTTTCTGGGCTCCAAAATCACTGCAGATGGTGATTGCAGCCATGAAGTTAAAAGACACTTACTTCCTGGAAGGAAAGTTATGACCAACCTAGACAGCTTATTAAAAAGCAAAGACATTACTTTGTCAGCAAAGGTCCATCTAGCCAAGGCTATGGTTTTTCCAGTGGTCATGTATGGATGTGAGAGTTGGACTATAAACAAAGCTGAGTGCTGAAGAATTGATGCTTTTAAACTGTGGTGCTGGAGAAGACTCTTGAGAGTCCCTTGGATTGCAAGGAGATCCAACCAGTCCTTCCTAAAGGAGATCAGTCCTGGTGTTCATTGGAAGGACTGATGCTGTAGCTGAAACTCCAATATTTTGGCCACCTGATGTGAAGTGCTGACACATTTGAAAAGA
>NW_011494020.1:3231-4405 GCF_000754665.1 Bison bison bison | reverse complement strand
CGTCACGACAATGACAGCACTGTGATGGAGACTCCTTTTATAAGGACCAGGCAGCTCCGTCCAGGGGGAATACCCCAGGACTAGCACGATGCACTTGTTTCCCACCCCAAATACCACGTGCTTGCAATCGCAAAAATAAATTGCCACACTCATGCTGATATCACAAATCTCCCTTGTCCATGGACTTCTTTATCCTTCACTAAGGAAGTGCAGAGTGATTCACTGGAGACCTGGTCACATACTCCCTGTGCCATTGTTATGCACCGGTTAGGAAATATGAGGAATTCTTTGACAATAGTGTTGCTCCTCCATTGTCAGACTTGGTGATCCTTCCACTCCCAAGCCCCTAAGAATTTGCTATGTAAAACTTCCTCCCTATTCCATTACAGCTGCTAGCACGCAACTTTGTTTCCCTTGATGGTTGAGACTAGGATTTACTAGCCTCACATATCTTAACCCCTACCCACAGTTTTTTTAAACTCACCTTCCTTACACCATGCCCCACTGGTCTCTAGCCTTTTCTTGACAATTAAATAACTTGGGACCACAAAGTTGAATCTTGTTTTTCTAACTTTCTAGTTTCTGGTGTTGGTGGTCTCATGCCAGGTGTGTTTTCACACAGCCCCATTCATGGACCCGACAGGAAAACTTGATCCTTCAGTTTTCTGGGCCATAAAGTCACAAGTTGAGATGCTTTATCTACTTTTGCAGATGTATACACTGATCTAGTCTCTGCAGCCACATGAGCATGAGCAACTTGTAGTCTACTAGAAACCCAAATTCCTCTGTCCTCATTATCTTCAAAATTGACTCAATGTCTGGGCTGTATCCATTAAGAAGCTTTTGCACTAGAAGTCCCCAAATATCCTCTGCCACTTTACTCTACAACAGTTAATTCAACTGACTATATCCTGCCATTTTTTTTTTTTAATGACATTTAGTGTGTTTTCAGACATTCTTAGTATACTCAAGGAATGAAGGTCCATGAGTCATTGACCCCGCCATTCAATTCATGGATATTTTTCTCTAAACAAATAAACTAAGGGTGACATAGAACCTGTCAGGAATTTATTAGTATGCTATGCTATGCTAAGTCACTTCAGTCATGTCTGACTCTGTGCGACCCCATAGACGGCAGCCCAACAGGCTCCCCTGTCCCTGGGATTCTCCAGGC
>NW_011494020.1:2211-2402 GCF_000754665.1 Bison bison bison | reverse complement strand
CCAGGCAAGAACACTGGAGTGGGTTGCCATTGCCTTCTCCAATGCATGAAAGTGAAAAGTGAAAGTGAAATAGCTCAGTCATGTCCGACCCTCAGCGACCCCACGGACTGCAGCCTACGAGGCTCCTCCATCCATGGGAATTTCCAGGCAAGAGGACTGGAGTGCGGTGCCATTGCCTTCTCCTTTATTAG
>NW_011494020.1:1416-1913 GCF_000754665.1 Bison bison bison | reverse complement strand
ACATATTAGCACTCCCAAGTTCACTGCAGCAGTACTCACAGTAGCCAAAGCGTGGTAACAACCTTAATGTCCATCAACAGATGAGTGGATAAGTAAACTGTAGTATATACATACAAAGGATTATTATTCCTTCTTAAAAAGAAGGAAATCCTGTCCTATGAGACAACATGAACTCACCTGGAAGACATTATGCCAAGAGAAATAAGCCAGAAACAGATGGACAAGTACCACATGAATCCCCTTATATGAGGTATCGAAAACAGTCAAGCTCATGGAATAAAGAATAGAATAGTAGTTGCCAGGAACTGGGGGAGGGAGGGCATGGAGTAAAAGAGTGTTGCTCATCAATAGGTATTGTGAAATGAAAAGCTCTACTGCCAAATCAATAAACAACAAATGTCACATTGGACTCCAAATGTGAATGCGGGCTCCCAAAGCTCAATCCACCAGATGCCACCACCCGCCATGGTGATTGCTGAGGAGCTGGGGGAACACAA
>NW_011494020.1:620-959 GCF_000754665.1 Bison bison bison | reverse complement strand
AGAGAAGCTGACTGTCTGGGGAATGAGTAGAAGAGAGGCTAAGTAAGCCATGAGGCAGAAAAGAAATCATCAGCAAATATGCATGCTTGAAGAGTTAAAGAACAGTGCCTCTAAAATTCCAAAGGAAAATATTTTTTGAACCTACAATGTTACATGTAGCCATACTATTAGTCAAATATGAATAAAGTAATGTAATTTCCACAAATATATTTTCTGATAGCTTCTTGAGGTTTTGCTCCAACAAAACAAAGGTAAAAACCCAAAGTGAGAAAGACTTAAAATGCAAAAAAAGAAAAAAAGCTTTGGACATAATTGAGAGTAATAAGAGAATGAAAGTCC
>NW_011494020.1:0-520 GCF_000754665.1 Bison bison bison | reverse complement strand
ACGCTTACAATAACAAAAGTGGCAAGATGAGGGTTAAAATCACAGAAGCTGATCCAGCACAAATTCAAAATTAACTCTTCCTGGTTACAAGGCTTAAGGAAATATGAGCCCCATATATGATAAGGGGTTAATTTCCAAAGTATGTAAGAAGCTCCTACAATATAATAGAAAAAAAATTTAACAACCTTAATTTTAAATAGGTAAGGGACATGAATAGAGCTTTCTTTAAAGAAGACATATATATATATACATATATAAAACCACAGGGACATGGAAAGGATTTTAATATCACTACTAATCACCAGGGAAATGCAAATCAAAACCACAATGATATATCACTTCACACCTGAAGAATGACTATAATCAAAAAAGCAAACTAACAAATGTTGGTGAGATTATGGAGAAAAAAAGAACCCTTGTAGCTGGTAGTGGGAAGGCAAATGGTGTAACCATTATGAAGAATATGAAGGTCACTCAAAAAGTTAAAAATAGAAAAAACAGAACTACCATAGGTTTCACC
>NW_011494019.1:48500-48828 GCF_000754665.1 Bison bison bison | reverse complement strand
ATATATTTTAAAAAAGAAATATAGGTGTATTATTATTTAAAAAGAACAATTTTATTGCATTTCATCAATTTCTTGCTCCTCCCCCCCACCGCCCACCCTATTAATGCCAGCTTACTTGTCTTGAATCCAGTCCAGGTACCACATTGCATTAAGTCATCATGTCTTCCAAATCTCCTCTGGTCTGTGACACTTTTTCAATTTTCTTTTTCTTTTCTTTCTTTTTTTTTTTTTTTTTTGGCTCTTACAATTCTAAGGGATACTGGTGAGGTATCCTGTAGAATACTTTAAAATGTGGGCTTTACCTAATAATTCTTCTCACATTGGATCG
>NW_011494019.1:47054-47416 GCF_000754665.1 Bison bison bison | reverse complement strand
CTCCCTCCTCCCTCCCCACACCATCCCTCTGGGTCGTCCCAGTGCACTAGCCCCAAGCATCCAGTATCGTGCATTGAACCTGGACTGGCATCTCATTTCATACATGATATTTTTACATGTTTCAATGCCATTCCTACCTACTTTCAAAGGAACCCGAGGAGATTAAAATATATGTTTGTAAAGCAGGAGCACCCCCAAAGGAGTAAAGGAAAGAAATCTCCATCTCTTGAGATGAGCAGGTTTTTGAGGCAGGGCCTCCATGTGGCTGTAAGTTTCCTGACAGCTCAGGCAAAAGCGGAACCTGGTGGTGGTGTGTGGTTTGTACTGACAACCGGAGACTGCACTGACAACCTGAGACAGCA
>NW_011494019.1:44966-46954 GCF_000754665.1 Bison bison bison | reverse complement strand
AAATTGGCACTAGCCCCAAGCATCCAGTATCGTGCATTGAACCTGGACTGGCATCTCGTTTCATACATGATATTTTTACATGTTTCAATGCCATTCTCCCAAATCTTCCCACCCTCTCCCTCTCCCACAGAGTCCATAAGACTGTTCTATATGTCAGTGTCTCTTTTGCTGTCTCGTATACAGGGTTATCGTTACCATCTTTCTAAATTCCATATATAGGCGTTAGTATACTGTATTGGTGTTTTTCCTTCTGGCTTACTTCACTCTGTATAATAGGCTCCAGTTTCATCCACCTCATTAGAACTGATTCAAATGTATTCTTTTTAATGGCTGAGTAATACTCCATTGTCTCTGCTTTTGAATATGCTATCTAGGTTGGTCGTAACTTTTCTTCCAAGGAGTAAGTGTCTTTTAATTTCATGGCTGCAGTCACCATCTGCAGTGATTTTGGGACCTAAAAAAATAAAGTCTGACACTGTTCCACTGTTTCCCCATCTATTTCCCATAAAGTGATGGGACCAGATACCATGATCTTCGTTTTCTAAATGTTGAACTGTAAACCAACTTTTTCCCTCTCCACTTTCACTTTCATCAAGAGGCTTTTGAGTTCCTCTTCACTTTCTGCCATAAGGGTGGTGTCATCTGAATATCTGAGGTTATTGATATTTCTCCCGACAATCTTGATTCCAGCTTGTGTTTCTTCCAGCCCAGCGTTTCTCATGATGTACTCTGTGTATAAGTTAAATAAGCAGGGTGACCTTATACAGCCTTGACGTACTCCTTTTCCTATTTGGAACCAGTCTGTTGTTCCATGTCCAGTTCTAACTGTTGCTTCCTGACCTGCATACAAAATAATTACATACATTTGATAACTGTAAAAAAGTATTGGAGTGATGAAAAGTCTGAGAGGAGTAACTTTAACATATAAATTTTCATATCAAATGCCCCTAACAATGTTTCAGTTTTTCTGGGACACAGAAATTGCATCAGAGAATGGTGATTAATTATAAATGTTTATTTAATGGTTTTAAGAGAATGAGGCAACAGATAGTCTCTAGGGTTTATGCCCCAAAGGCTGTGACTCTGCATATAAGAATATATCCATTACTTCCAAATAGGGCAGATCCTTCTTTCAACATCAGCAGGTATGAATTAGACTCTAAAGACAGATTAATATTAATTTCAATATTGGGAATCTAGGGAAAAAAGTGTGGAGTGGAAATTTACCATTTCGATATAGACATTCTTGAGAATTATGTAGTCATTGAAAATTGCCTTTCTGAGGTTTCAAGGAAGAGGAACTGCACTTAGCCTACAGAACTCTTTATTAAAGCTGGCTCAGCTGAGCTCCTGAGTGAGTGTGTGTGGGTGCTCAGTGCTTCAGTCCTGTATGATGCTGTGCCAGGCTCCTCTGACCATGGGATTATCCTGGGAAGACTACTGAACCAGGCTGCCATTTCCTCCTCCAGGAGATCTTTCCAACCCAGGGATCAAGCCGAGGTTTTCTGTGACTCCTGCATCCTCAAGCAGGAGGATTCTTTGCCATGGAGCCTCCTAGGAAGTCCTAGCCCCTGAATAACAGCTCCTTAAACAAGAGATGCCTGGAATGTGGGGTTAGGAGAGTTCTGAGAATCTGGGGAATGTGCACTGTCTTGCTACTACAAATGTTTGAAGTTGCAGTCAAAGTAGAAAGGACAAGTATTTTAAAAAAGAGAGCGAGATCAAACAAACTCTATAATGAAAAAAGGAAAATAGGACCATTTTTACTTAAGATTATAAAGTGGCTCTAAGACTAAATATTACAACAAAATAGGGAAAAAATGTAGGGAACCTATATCAAAAGTAACATTAGTTTAAAATGAGTGTTTAGGAAATTCCCTGGTAACTCAGTGGATAGAAGTTGACCAATGCAGGAGTGCAGATTTGATCCCTGGTCAGAGGATTGTAGTCCCACGTGCCTCATGGCCAAAAAAACAAAACATAAAACC
>NW_011494019.1:35718-44384 GCF_000754665.1 Bison bison bison | reverse complement strand
TGCTGCTGGGGGACTGGTTCCATTTCAGATGTAAGAATGAAAGCTGCAAACGTATTTTCTCACTGTGCATGCACATCTCAACTTCCAAACATTATAAATTAATTATATCTAGAACATCCAGCTTTGTGATAGGCTGTCTTGAATACTCAAATTTATGAGTTTAGGAAGAGATAGGGATCTTGAGTTCTTTGTTTTGCATATGATCTGATCTCTTCATTGCTGGCCATCTGAAATCAGTTTCTTGAGTTGTGGAACTAGAGAGAACTACCAGAAATGATAGAGAAAGAGCTCCTGGTTCTGGTTCTGGTTCAATAGGATCTTACAGGTATTGGTCACCAATTAAAGAAATAAAATTATTTTATATTACTTTTTTTTCTCATGAAATGTCTCCATAGTACAATGCTACCTCAAGTGTTTAATCTTTCTCCTTTACAGGTAACATAGGGACAGAATAAATATCCTATGCACCTTGAAGGGAGAAAAAAGAGAGAGAAAGGCCAAGAACTGGACATTTCTAAGTCAGAATCTTTAATAAGGATAGCTATTCTTTCTGAGAGAATATTTTTCTCAAATTTCTTTCCTTGATGCATTCTAGTATAGCTCTGTGATATGAATACTTTCGTCAGGCACATTCCCAAAGTCTCCAGTTTGTCATAAATTAGTATGATAATAAATAAAGAAAATAGCATCTGGACCTGGATCAAGATTACTGTAGACAAATGAGTAATTGCTGGGAGCCTGGATCAGGGTTCATGTCATAGATGTGTAGATTGGGCCTTATTTGCATGGTACAGGGAAAGTCAAAAATTTCCATCTTATGCTTTGCCATCTCTAGAGTAAGTAGCTAGACTAGATTATATTTATTATTTTTTAAATATTATTATTCCTCAAACAATGATGGGGGATTGATAACCTGGACTTGCTTGGTTGAGAAATACGCTCTGTGAAAAATTATAATTTATTTTGAAAAAAAAATAAAGTTTACTGATCCAGAAGCAAAACAAGTACTAAAGTGCTATATGGAATTAATAGTAAAGAGAAAAATGTAAAGTGTTAGGGGTGTCAGTTTTAATGTCACATTCTGAACATACAATGCAAAATTTAATTTGTTTAGAAGTTTATCGCTTTTGCTATTAGTTATAGAACTGAAACAAGTAGCTCTGGTACTAGGGTAAATTAATATTTTATGAAATTATAATGTTCAAGAAAATCTGAAAGTATTATTTGAGGATTTCATTTAAAATAATCCCAAGTGACTTGAACCCATCTTTTTACTTTGAAATATTAAAAATTAAAATTGAGAACTAAAAAGTTCTATAATTATAACTTTACTTAAATAAAAAGTTTAAAAGTTTGTCATTTTTGAAAATTTTAGACATTTAGCATAGCATACATAGAAAATACATAGATTCTAACAGAGACATTTTGCTTCATCTTTCAGCTTTGGTAAGGAGTAGTTAACCAAATGTCATACATCCTTATTTCCCTTAATATTTTTCTTTCTAGGACTGATTCAGATTCTGACAAACAGAAACCATGTTTCTATCAGAGAGAAATAAAAGTGGGGCCACGTTCACTCTCCTGGGCTTCTCCAATTACCCAGAGTTGCAAGTCCCCCTCTTCTTGACATTCCTGGCCATCTACAGTGTCACTGTGGTAGGGAATCTTGGTATGATTGTAATCATCAAAATTAACCCCAAACTGCACACCCCCATGTACTTTTTCCTCAGCCACCTCTCCTTTGTGGACTTTTGTTATTCCTCCATCATTTCTCCCAAGACCATGGTGAACCTCATGGTAGAAGACAGAACCATTTCATTTGTAGGCTGTGTAATACAATTCTTTTTCTTTTGTACCTTTGTGGTGACTGAGTCCTTTTTATTAGCTGTGATGGCCTAAGACTGCTTCGTGGCCATCTGCAACCCTCTGCTCTACATGGTGGCCATGTCCCTGAGACTCTGTGCCACGTTAGTGGTTGGATCTTATGCTTGGGGAGTAGCTTGCTCCTTGATACTCACCTGTACTGTTATCAAATTATCATTTCAAGGTTTCAACACAATCGATCACTTCTTCTGTGAGTTATCCTCCCTGCTTTCCCTCTCTTGCTCTGATACTTATCTCAACCAGTTGCTGCTTTTCATTTTTGCCACCTTTAATGAGGTCAGCACACTCGTCATCGTTCTCCTGTCTTATGTGTTTATTGTTGTCACCATCCTCAAAATGTGTTCAGCCTGTGGTCGTCACAAAGCCTTCTCCACCTGTGCCTCCCACCTGACCTCCATCAGCATCTTCCATGGCACCATCCTCTTCCTCTACTGTGTGCCCAACTCCAAAAACTCCAGGCACACAGTCAAAGTGGCATCTGTGTTTTACACGGTGGTCATCCCTATGTTGAATCCCCTGATCTACAGTCTGAGAAATAAGGATGTCAAGGACACAGTCTCCAAGATCATGGACTCTAAAGTGTTTTCGTACTAAGCATTATTCTGAAAGATTTTGCTCTTGATATGTAAATAAACTGTGTCTGCAAAGGTTGGTTGATAAAAATAAATTTATTATTAATGAAGTGTTAATATGTAAAATAGAAAGTACATGGTATTTTTCTTAACTGTACTAAACTTGACTTTCTCTCTTACTTACTGGAAAAAATGTTAGCAATCTTTCAAATCTTTTTCATCTAAAATTTTAGACAAAATAATCTGATTACAAAGGTTAAAAGACATAAATATCATGTGGTATACTTGTAATCTTAATAATTGTTAATTTCATCCTCCTTTTTTAATACCTATGATAGACTAGGCTCTCAATAATAACATGGATTCCTCTTACAAAAAGTACAAATAGCAGTTAAGACATAATGTTCATCCTTCAAGTAATGAAAATTCAGTGATGATAGTAGGGCACTTTAAAAAGTGGAAATTGTATAAGAGAGAAAACAGTAAGTATACTAGAAGGTTTCAGAGGAAACTTTTCAAGTCCTTAAGAAAGATACTTTTATAAAATAGGCATTATGTACTCTGGTTTGGATAACAGAAAGAGTTTTAGGAGACATATTTCAACATAGGAGTTTTATCCAGGAGACTAAAGACTGAGAAACAAGGAGGTCAGACTGCAATACTAAGTCAGTGATACAACAATGATTTTTTTTTAATTGAATAAATACTGTGTTTGCATATTTGAATATTTTTGTTGTATTGTATATACAGGTTACTTGGCATGAATGAAAGTTGATAAGACATGGTCTATATTCTGAATGTGTTTTCAAAAAAGCTCCAGTGTGGCAACATAACCAGCTATGATTGCTGTTGTGTCATTCAGTTCTGTCCAATTCTTTTGCAACCCCGTGGACTCTAGTCCACCAGGATCCTCTATACATGGGATTTTCCAGGCAAGAATACTGGAGTGGGTTGCCATTTCCTTCTCCAGTGATAGAGTCCACAAGAGAGTTAAAAAATGGTAGACCAGATCTCAGAAAATTTTACATACAGAAAGGAAGCATGGTAAGTACCTGTCTAATATGCATTTCAAGCTATTATTCTGCCTATGAAGACATCAAAAACATTATCAATTCTTTTTTTTTCCCCCTGAATAAAATGTCTGTGTCCTTCTCAACTAAAGAAAGTGAAAGTGAAAGTTGCTCAGTTGTGTCTTATTCTTTGTGATGCCATGGACTAGTCCAGAGAATTCTCCAGGCCAGAATACTGGAGTGGGTAGCCTTTCCCTTTTCCAGGGAATCTTCCCAACCCAGGGATTGAACCAAGGTCTTCCACATTGCATGCGGATCCTTTACCAGTTGAGCCACAAGGGAAACCCTCTCAACTAAACTCATAGCTTTAAAAAAAAAAACAGTACTTGGAGTTGCCCTAAGTGTTAAAAACCAGTTGCCTATATGACCATATTCAACATACGAGAAGAAGGTAGTCACTAGCATCCAGACCTATTCAATCTCGCAAATTAGAAATACCAGATCTTTGGACTTTCCTTGTGGTCCAAAAGCTAAGAGTCTGCACTCCCCATTCAGGAATCCTGGCTTTGATCTCTGGTCAGGGAACTAGACTCCTTGTGCTGCAACTGAAAGACTCTATGTGCTGCAACTAAGATCTAGTGTAGCCAAATGAAAACATATTGAATAAAAGAAATACCAAGTCTTCCAGTGTTCTGGTCTGGAGAATTCCGTGGACTGTATAGTCCATGCGGTCGCAAAGAGTCAGACACAACTGAGCGACTTTCACTTCACCTAACATTAATAGCTTACTTTTGCTTGAATAATTTGTACACTATTCTCTCTACTCAATATGTCTAGATAAATTCTGCAATGTCTACTTTTCAAAAGATCTAAACACTCATAATATTTGAGAGCATTAAATGTAAATGGGAATAGAATCTGTCAGAATTTGTGCTGGAATAGGAATGACACAAATACTTCAGCCAATTTCTCACAATGATCTTTCCTCAAATTTTTTAAAGTAATGCATTAAAATTAGATTGCCTTCTAATTGTGCTGAAGACTGAAATTTTGGACCTTATATCTTTTAAGATGATTTCTGTCCAATATGGTAGTTTTCAACATGATTCCAATTCTTCAGTTATCCAGGTATCCACGCCCTTTCTTACTCTTCTGATTAATGGTGGAATCAATTTCTCCATGTTCTGAATGTAGACTACTTTGTGACTAGCTTTGACTGATGGTAGCTGAAGAGAGATTGTGCCATCTTCAAGCCTCTGATGGCCCTGTGGCTTTCTCATAATCTCTTGGAATTTGCATAGTCTCTTTAAAAAGCTGCCATGTGAATAAGCACAGGCTAGCCTACTGGATAATGAACAAGATGCCTTACACCCCTATTCCATGACATAGCATTTAGCAACCTCCTGACTGGAGTGTGAGGTCTTCTTAGATCACCTAGACTGCAAAGTTGATAAAGTACATGTAAGGACACCAGCCAAGATCAGCCATGTCAAGATCAGATGAGGGTACTGACCTTACTGACTCATGTAATAGTGATCCATGCAATAAGCAGATGTTTTCTGTTTTTGTTTTTTAAGCTAGTGTTTTGGAGTAGCTTGTTATGCTGTCTTTAAAACCACTGACCTTCTTAATTTCTGACAGTACCATAAAGACCTTCTCAAGTCTTATCATATAGCAACTAAGTATATCAGCTTTTCTTAAATGCAACTTGATTAAAATGTGCAATTAAAAAGTTTAGACAATTTAACTTGTTAATGTCATTGAATCTTTTGATACAATACTTTAATAAAAGTATAGTATCTTGTTTGTATAAATGTAGTTCATCAAAAACTAACAACTTCAAAATTTTATTATAAATTTTATTAAAATGATCATTAAATAAAATTAAATTATAAGTTTAAATTACTTAAAAAAATACCTGCCCTGCCTTTAAGACTTAGACAAATAGGTAAGCAGAGAGTTCCTCTGAGTGTTTTGCCCAGATGATGTAAAACATCACTGCCAATGCTGTTCTTTATAGATGTCTTTTTATTCTTTCTGTAATGGAATTCTCTCCCTCAGAGAGATGCATTTTAAAACTGGCAATATTTTCAGGGCATACTAAGAATAACAACAACAAAAATAGATACTAAATAGATATATTATAATCATCAACCCACTAATTTCAAAACATTACTGTATGGTCTAAAATGTATGTCTAAAGTCCTTATTTTTTGAGGAAAAAAAAAGATATATATAAACCAGAGAGAAACAAGAAGTTATGTCAAGGATTGGCAAAATCTTGATTATAGATAATGTTAGGCTTTCTGGAAAGCAGTACTTCACAGTGCTCTTATGTTTTAAGTTTTAGGATTTTGTTTTTGCTTTTCTAATTGGGATAATTTGGGTAATACACAAATGAATAAGATGAATCCTTGCTTCTGAAAAATGAAATTACTTGGAATTCTTGAATCTTTGGTATATTCAAGGGCACACACAGCAGACTCTCCTTTGAGCACTGTTGGTTTAAGGAGAGGTTATGCAGTCAGATAAGAAGCGACTTGGGAGAGATCCTTCAAGCAGACCCATTAAACACTCTCTGTGTTGAGCAGGGAGCATGGTTTCCAGCACCGTCAGTGGCTCTGCTCTTCCTAACACAGGGCCAGATGGCAAAAAACAAGGAGCAGCATATGAGCTCATTCTGTCAGTGATTTCATTTATGACTTTGTGCAAGTTACAGCTGTCGAGGTCTAAGTCATCTTAGATGCTGCATACCTGTAATCATCTCACTTACTTTTATAGCTATAATCATCTCACTTATTTTTATAAAGATGAAAGGTGTGGGTGGTTGTATTCAGAAGAGTACACAACACATACAAAGTGATCAGCAAATGTGAGCAATTGCTATTATTCTCAACAAAAGTGGATGATTATTTCCATCCCTTTCTGGTATTCAGCAGAATGCTATTGTGACATCAAACTCTATGTCCTCCAGAAAGGAGCTCTAAGTGTAAGACTGGCACAGTTTATAAGACTTATCCACATATTTCATAATGGCAACATAATCCCTGGTTCAGAGGACAATGTTTGAACCCAGCAAAAAAAATGCTCTGTAGTTCATCATGACATCTGAAAAGAATTGTGTTGAACCGTAATAACATGTACCAACTTGGCTCTTTCCAGGTGGCTCAGTGGATAAAGAATCCACCTGCAATTCAGGAAACACAGGTTCAGTCCCTGGGTCAGGAAGAGCCCCTGGAGGAGAGCATGGCAACCCACTCCTGTATTCTTGCCTGGAGAATCCCATGGACATAGGAGCCTGGTGGGCTATGGTCCATAGAGTCACAAAAAGTCAGACATGAGTGAAGAGACTTGGCATGTATGTGAACCAGCTTTAAATAGCTTTTCCCCTCTGACTGCATCTCATACAACTCATTAATTATTTGAGTCCCAAGATGATGTTGTTTGCTTGAGTCTTGTTGATGTCCCACAGAGATCAATGATTAGTTTGGAAGCTTAAGAAATATGAGCTCCAGGGATACAAACACATAAAAATGTAAAGCATGTAACATTTTCCCTCATAGCATCTTCACAAACAGGAAGCAAGTTCTATCTCACAGCTTAGTTGGACTATACCTTGTTTTGGGGGGAATGGACTGAACTGTATTTCCTGGGGTCTGGAGGCTTGTTTATTTATCTTCTCATAAGGGTAACATTAGTAGCCATCTATGAGAGGGGGGAGAATTGTAAAAGAGGGTAGTGACATTAGACATATTTTTAAAAGTCTGTAGTTAGTCTGTATTTATAGAGTATTTTAAGAAATGTCCAAATTTTGAGCACTCCTTTTTGAAAATATTTTCACTTTTTGTGCTGAGAAACAATCTCGACAGGAAATGGGAACAACTCAATCTGCAGAGCCGAATATCTTGTAACAGCTATCAGTGTAAGAGGGAAAGAGTGTGAGCCAACAGGGAGGAATGCTTGATTCCTCTCCTCTTCCCCCCTCCTCCTCCCTCAGTTTAACTACATCCACGGAACCTGGGAAATACAGCAGGGAAAGTCTCCTGACAGTCACTCTGAGGCTGGGAGTGGTGCTTAGGGGTCCTCGGAACTGTTCCAGGAGGAACACAGACATGTGAACCACCTCTGGATCAGACAGAAGGGGGATTACTTTGTCCTTGTGCCAAAGGGATTTGTAGATGTCTCTCTATAGCAATTTTCTCACATTTGATACTATTGACATTTTGACCCAAATTATATGTTGGTCTTTTCATGTGTTGTGAGTGTGTGTGGAGGATGGGTTGGGGAGGGAGATGCTGTTCTGTACCTTGTAGACTATTTAGCAGCATCTCATCTGTCCAGGGGGGTTCCCTGGTGGCTCAGAGGGTAAAGAATCTGCCTGTGATGCAGGAGACCCGGGTTCAATCTCTGGGTCAGGAAACTCCCCTGGAGACAGGAATGGCTATCCACTCCAGTATTGTTGTCTGGAGAATTCCATGGACAAAGAAGCCTGTCAGGCTTACAGTCCATGGGGTCTCAGTCAGAAACAGCTGACTAGTCGGTCCACTAGATGTCAGTAGCAATGTTCCCTATTGTGCCCATCAACAATATCAAAAATTGCTAAATGTCCCATGGGGTTATAATCTCTCCTGGTTAAGAACGACTTCTTTCTATAAGTAATCAGCAGCTTGATTTTTCTCTTTATTTTATTTTTTAACTTTACAATATTGTATTGGTTTTGCCATATATCAAAATGAATCCGCCACAGGTATACATGTGTTCCCCATCCTGAACCCTCCTCCCTCCTCACTCCCCATACCATCCCTATGGGTCGTCCCAGTGCACCAGCCCCAAGCATCCAGTATCGTGCATCGAGCCTGGACTGGTGACTCGTTTCATATATGATATTATACATGTTTCAACGCCATTCTCCCAAATCATCCCACCTTCTCCCTCTCCCACAGAGTCCAAAAGACTGTTCTATACATCAGTGTCTCTTTTGCTGTCTCGTATACAGGGTTATTGTTACCATCTTTCTAAATTCCATATATATGCGTTAGTATACTGTATTGGTGTTTTTCTTTCTGGCTTACTCACTCTGTATAATAGGCTCCAGTTTCATCCACCTCATTAGAACTGATTCAAATGTATTCTTTTTAATGGCTGAGTAATACTCCATTGTGTATATGTACCATAGCTTTCTTATCCATTCATCTGCAGG
>NW_011494019.1:26891-34254 GCF_000754665.1 Bison bison bison | reverse complement strand
TAGATGCCCATCAGCAGATGAATGGATAAGAAAGCTGTGGTACATATACACAATGGAGTATTACTCAGCCATTAAAAAGAATACATTTGAATCCGTTCTAATGAGGTGGATGAAACTGGAGCCTATTATACAGAGTGAAGTAAGCCAGAAAGAAAAACACCAATACAGTATACTAACGCATATATATGGAACTTAGAAAGATGGTAACAATAACCCTGTATACAAGACAGCAAAAGAGACACTGATGTATAAAACAGTCTTTTGGACTCTTTGGGAGAGAGAGAGGGTGGGATGATTTGGGAGAATGGCATTGAAACATGTATAATATCATATATGAAATGAGTCGCCAGTCCAGGCTCGATGCACGATACTGGATGCTTGGGGCTAGTGCACTGGGACGACCCAGAGGGATGGTATGGGGAGGGAGGAGGGAGGAGGGTTCAGGATGGGGAACACATGTATACCTGTGGCAGATTCATTTTGATATATGGCAAAACCAATACAATATTGTAGAGTTAAAAAATAAAATTAAATTAAGTTAAAAAAATAAATAAAAACAATTTTGTATATAAACAGTATCTCTTTCCACTAAATTAACATGGAAAATAGCAACATAAGTATGAATAGCTGTATATAAACCAGTAGATGAATGAAATAAATGAATATACATCAAAGGAAAGGAATATAATGCCTCTGTTCAGAATATTTTACATGTAAATGCATTCATTAAGGTCTTTTTTATGTTTAAAATCTGAGTTTATACAAGAATACATGGTCCTTTCCGAGCAGTGTGAGTCAAGTTGGATTTTCCTATCTTTATATAGAATTTTTAATTGTCACAATAAATTTAATGGATATGTATATGTGTGTATTGTGCGTATACAATATGCACAATACACACATATGTTTGTACTATCTATTATGAAGTTAAAACAGTGTACTTCTATTGGAATTGGTTAGGCATATGTGATAAATGTTGGATAAGTGGGAAAATTTAATCAAGTATGGGACTGAACTCTGAAGAGATAGGGACAAAAAAATAATAGGAAAAATCTATATTTCTGTCTCAATAATCCCACATATGAAACCGTGTTGTGCTCAGTTGCTCAGTTGTGTCCAAATCTTTGTGACTCCATGGACTGTAACCCACCAGGCTCCTCTGTCCATGGAATTTTTCAGGCAAGAATACTAGACTGGAAGCCATTTCCTCCTCCAGGGGATCTTACCCACCCAGGGATCTTTCCCACATCTATTGTGCCTTCTGTATTGGCAGGTGGATTCTTTACCACTAGCATATTTTTCACATATTTCTGAGAACAAAAAAATTGAAAAATCCAGAGCTCTGACACAGACATAGAAATATACCCTAAATTATTCCAGAGACAACATTGAATGTGCCAGAAGATAAAACCACACCCAAGAAAACATCATGAGTTTAGTCACAGGTACTAATATTTTGCAGTATGAGTTTCTTAGATATATTTTATTGTTTTCTCAGTTTTTTTTTTTTCTTTTCACTAAAATAAAAATGTTCACCTCTAGTAAACAAAGTTTCATCATGTATTTTAGAGAAAATCTTAATTCAGTTCAGTTCAGTCGCTCATTTGAGACCCCATAAATCGCAGCATGCCAGGCCTTCCTGTCCATCACCAATTCCCTGGGTTCACCCAGATTCATGTCCATTGAGTCAGTGATGCTATCTCATCATCTGTCATCCCCTTCTCCTCCTGCCTTCAACCTTTCCCAGCATCAGGGTCTTTTCAGATGAGTCAAGTCTTCGCATCAGGTGGCCAAAGTATGGGAGTCTCAGCTTCAACATCAGTCCTTCCAATGAACACCAAGGACTGATCTCCTTTAGGATGGACTGGTTGGATCTCCTTGCAATCCAAGGGACTCTCAAGAGTCTTCTCCAACACCACAGTTCAAAAGCATCAATTCTTCGGTGCTCAGCTTTCTTTAGGAGAAGGCAATGGCAACCCACTCCAGTACTCTTACCTGGAAAAGCCCATGGATGGAGGGGCCTGGTAGGCTGCAGTCCATGGGGTCGCTAAGAGTCGGACACAACTGGGTGACTTCAGTTTCACTTCACTTTCATGCAGTGGAGAAGGAAATGGCGACCCACTCCAGTGTTCTTCCCTGGAGAATCCCAAGGACGCGAGGGCTGCCGTCTATGCAGTCGTACAGAGTCGGAAGGACTGAAGCAACTTAGCAGCAGCCACAGCTGCAGTTTTCTTTATAGTCCAACTCTCACATCCATACATGATCACTGGAAAAACCATAGCCTTGACTAGATGTACCTTTGTTGACAAAGTAATGTCTTCACTTTTTAATATGCTGTCTAGGTTGGTCATAACATTCCTTCCAAGGAGTAAGCATCTTTTAATTTCATGGCTGCAATCACCATCTGCAGTGATTTTGGAGCCCAGAAAAATAAAGTCAGCCACTGTGTCCACTGTTTCCCCATCTATTTGCCATGAAGTGATGGGCCCAGATACGATGATCTTAGTTTTCTGAATGTTGAACTTTAAGCCAAAATTTTCACTCTCCTCTTTAGAGAAAGAATAAACAAAACCTGAAGTTAATAAAAGGAACCAAAACATAAAGATCAGAGCATAAATAAATGAAAAATATAAATAAAATAATAACAAATATCAGTGAAACTAAAATCTGGTTCTTTGAGAATATAAACAAAGTTGATAAACCTTCAGTCAGACTCGTCAAGAGAAGCAAAGAGAAGACTCAAGTCAATAAAATTAGAAATGAAAGACAAGAAGTAATAACTGACAATACAGATATTTTCCATCAGTCATCAATGATGTGTAAAAGGGACGTTCTATGCAAAGAAGGAAAGTTAGTGATGAGGACTGAAGTAGACAGCCTAGAATACATCAGAGTCTTTTGATATGCTGTTCCCTATTTTTGTGGAATTTTAAGAATATTCGTGGAATAGAAGAGCATCTCAATGCCATTGCCACAACTTGGATTTGAATTGTAAATTTCCTAAAAAACACTCAGTTCTTTAAGTTATCCAATTCCAGACAAGGAAGCCCATTTTAATCAAATGTTGTCTGCTGCAATACTATTTTTGACTTCCATTTAATGAGCTTAATTATTTTTCTTTTTTTGTATCATATTTATTAGATCCAATAAAATGGACCAATATGTAGGTTAAATCAGTCTTTAGATGTTGTAATATACATCTGACATTTGAATGGAGACAAATTAACTAGATTACATGTTTATTTACTGCACAATACCTGCCAATCCACTGATGCCCTGTTTGTCTTAGGCTTTAATTTTCAGACAATATTTTCAGTTAGGCTGCCTTTTATGAGTAACAGTTCCAAAAGAGTTCAGTGAAGTGATAAAATATGGTAGAAATAAAAACCTATACATTTTTTATATAAAATAAGAATTTTATGTTTGTAGCTTTTTCCACAAAGAAAAGTTTTCCTAACATGCCATAATGTCTCACAAATGCCCTTAAATTTTTTATCCCTTGATGATTTTGTGGCTCATTCATTACCAAACTGCTTAGTTCATTAATGTCTACTACTAGTATCAGCTTAAATTCATTAATATAGAAAATATAAAAAGCCTGAGTTCTGAAGATCGCTCAGTAAATCTTTGATTTACTTTATGACAAAACCTTTAAGACATTGCATAATGTTTTAGTGAGACTGAAATGTTTGAATGACAAATGGACAAAAATTAGCATAAGTAGAAAAGTCAAAAGATTTTTCAAAATTGGTAAGTGCCATATATAAACCCTGCCCACATACTAAGCATGATATCTGAGGAAACCCACAATATTTCTTAGCAGTGAAGCTGACTTGGTCACTCAGTCATGTCTGACTCTTTGTGACCCCATGGATTGTAGCCCACCAGGCTCTTATCTCTATAGGGATTCTCCAGGCAAGAATACTGGAGTGGGTCGCCATTTCCTCTTCCAGTCTTAACAGTGGAGTATAATACAAATAATTATTCACTTAGGAACTTGAGAAAGTTGTTTCTCATGTGTCATGCCATATAATTTTAATTACACAATTGCTATATGCATGTGGTTGTGTGCACATATGCATAATACAAATATTTTAAAATATAGTTTAGCTTTCAATTTTACTAAGGCCTCTTTTACATCTTTGTTCCATAGGCTAAATATCAGAGGATTTAGGAGGGGAATCACAAGAGTGTAAAACAAAGAAGTCATTTTGTCTTCATCTAGAGAGTAGGATGAACTTGGCCTGAAATATATAAAAAGCATAGTTCCCTGGAAAATTGACCTTTCAGTTAAGTGGAAGGTGCAGGTGATAAAAGCTTTGACTCTCCCTTCAGCAGAGTGGATTTTCAAGACTGAAAGGATGATATAAAAATAAGAACAAGGACTCCTGAAATAGTACTCAGTTCAGTAGAACCCAAAGCAGGGAATATCACTAACTCATTGACCTCTGTATCTGAGGAGGACCGGGAAAAAAGGAAAAAAAAGAGGAGGTAAATCACAGAAAAAATGGTTAATCACATTTGACCCACAGAAGCATAAATAGAATGCTAATGCTGTGTGTATCTGAGAAACTGTTATCCCCACCAGGAAAACCCCATCCATGAATAGGGAGCACACCCTGCTGGACATGCTGACCACATAGAGCAAGGGGCTGCTGATGGTCTTGTGCCAGTCATAGGCCATGACAGCCAGCAGGAGACACTCAGAATCAGCAAAGATACAGAAGGCCAAGAATTGCAGAGCACAGCCTTAGAAAGAGATTGACTTGTTCTTGGCAAATAGGGGGAAATATCAATAACCTCAGATATGCAGATGACACCACCCTTATGGCAGAAAGTGAAGAACTAAAGAGCCTCTTGAGGAAAGTGAAAGAAGAGAGTTAAAAAGTTGGCTTAAAGCTCAACATTCAGAAAACTAAGATCATGACGTCTGACCCCATCACTTCATGGCAAATAGATAGAGAAACAGTGATAACAGTGGCTGACTTTATTTCGGGGGGCTCCAAAATCACTGCAGATGGTGACCACAGCCAAGAAATTAAAAGACACTTGCTCCTTGCACCAACCTAGACAGCATATTAAAAAGCAGAGACATTACTTTGCCAACAAAAGTCCATCTAGTCAAGGTTATGGTTTTTTCAGTAGTCATGTATGAATGTGAGATTTGGGCTATAAATAAAGCTGAGCACCAAAGCATTGATGCCTTTAACTGTGGTGTTGGAAAAAGATTCTTAAGAGTCCCTTGGATTGCATGGAGATCCAACCAATCCATCCTAAAGGAAATCAGGCCTGAATGTTCATTGGAAGGACTGATGCTGAAGCTGAAACTCCAATACTTTGGCCACATGATGTGAAGAACTGATATATTGGAAAAGACTCTGATGCTGGGAAAGATTGAAGGCAGGAAGAGAAGAGATGACAGAGGATGAGATGGTTGGATGGCACGACTGACTCAATGGGTATGCGTTTGGGAGTTGGTAATGGACAGGGAGGCCTGGTGTGCTGCGGTCCATGGGGTCACAAAGAGTTGGACATGACTGAGTGACTGAACTGAATTGAACTGGCAAATAGGTCCACCAGCATCTTGGAGCCAATGGCTGTGGAATAGCAGAGGTCAGAGAAAGAGAGGTAACTGAGGAAAAAGTACAAGGGTATATGCATCTAGGGATCCATCCTAATTAAAATAATCATTCCAAGATTTGCCAGAATGTTAATGAGATAAACAACAAAAAACATGATAAATAGGATCACTTTAATCCCAGACTTATCAGTAATTCCCCTAAATATGAATTCAGTTAAGGATGAGCAATTTTCTCTTTCCATTCTTTGGTGTTCTTGTTTAAAGTTTTGAAGAAATGACGGAGAAAATGATACATATATGTGAACCACTTCTGGACATTCACAGCATATTTATAAGAAAGGACATAATTTATTTGTGCTATTTTCTTTTTACATTCAGAAAAGTCTTAATTAAAAGGCACTCTTTAAAGAGATATTTCTATCTATCTGATAATAATAAAAATATCTGAGACAGGCAATTGGAAAATTTCTGTCTGAATCTACATGCCATTCCTGAAGTATGATATTATCTATAAGCTCTTTATCAATGACCTCAGATATGCAGATAACACCACCCTTATGGCAGAAAGTGAAGAAGAACTAAAGAGCCTCTTGATGAAAGTGAAAGAGGAGGGTAAAAAAAGTTGGCTTAAAATTCAACATTCAAAAAACTAAGATCATGGCATCCTATCCCAACACTTCATGGCAAATAGATGTGGAAACAATGAAAATGGTGACAGACTTTATTTTCTTGGACTCCAATATCACTGTGGACAGTGACTGCAGTCATGAAATTAAAAGACACTTGCTCCTTGGAAGAAAAGCTATGGCCAACCTAGACACCATATTAAAAAGCAGAGACATTACTTTGTCGACAAAGGTCCATCTAGTCAAGCTATGGTTTTTCCAATAGTCATGTATAGTTATGAGAGTTGGACAAAAAGAAAGCTGAGCACCAAAGAATTGATGCTTTTGAAATGTGGTGTTGGAGAAGATTCTTTTTTTTTTTTTTTCTTTATATATTGTCATTTTATTTTTTTTCTCTAATTTTATTTTATGTTTAAACTTTACATAATTGTATTAGTTTTGCCAAATATCAAAATGAATCCGCCACAGGTATACATGTGTTCCCCATCCCGAACCCTCCTCCCTCCTCCCTCCCCATACCATCCCTCTGGGCCTCCCAGTGCACCAGCCCCAAGCATCCAGCATCATGCATCGAACCTGGACTGGCAACTCGTTTCCTACATGATATTTTACATGTTTCATTGCCATTCTCCCAAATCTTCCCACCCTCTCCCTCTCCCACAGAGTCCATAAGACTGTTCTATACATCAGTGTCTCTTTTGCTGTCTCGTACACCGGGTTATTGTTACCATCTTTCTAAATTCCATATATATGCGTTAGTATTCTTGAGAGTTCCTTGGACAGCAAGGAGAACCAACCAATCAGTCCTAAAGAAAATCAGTCCTGAATATTCATTGGAAGGACTGATGCTAAAGTGAAGCTCCAATTGTTTGGCCACCTAATGTAAAGAACTGACTCATTGGAAAGGACTCTGATGCTGGGAAAGATTAAAGGCAGGAGGAGAAGGGGACTATAGAGGATGAGATGGCTGGATGACATCACCAACTCGATGGATATGAGTTTGAGCAAGCTTTGGGAGTTGGTGAGGGACGCTCAACTCACACCCTAGTAAAGTAATGCTCAAAATTCTCCAAGCCAGGCTTCAGCAATATGTGAACCGTGAAATTCCTGATGTTCAAGCTGGTTTTAGAAAAGGCAGAGGAACCAGAGATCAAAT
>NW_011494019.1:24220-26791 GCF_000754665.1 Bison bison bison | reverse complement strand
GAAAAACTCTATTGACTATGCCAAAGCCTTTCACTGTGTGGATCACAATAAACTGTGGAAAATTCTGAAAGAGATGGGAATACCAGACCACCTGATCTGCCTCTTGAGAAATTTATATGCAGGTCAGGAAGCAACAGTTAGAACTGGACATGGAACAACAGACTGGTTCCAAATAGGAAAAGGAGTTCGTCAAGGCTGTATACTGAAACTAAGATGTCAAAGAAAAGCCAGAAAAAGTAAGAAAGCAAAACTTAATATCAATAATGGAGTGATGCACATTTATTAAAATATTTTTTGTCTCAACTTTTTATTGGTCAAAAGGAAACTTTTTATGAATAGTAAATGCAACTGTCAGTATAAAATCATTTCTAAAGTAATAAATATTATAATTATTCAAATTCTATACAAACTGGACTTATATTCTAAACTCAATCTCAGGTTCAAAGATTTCCTCAAATCTTGTGACATATTTGTTGGTTTCTCTGACTTCTGAAAACTGTCAATGCTTCTCTTTATACAACTCAAAGAGGAAATCACTATGTAATTCATCTAAATGGAGCCACTTTTGTTTTTGCTCAAATAATTCACGCTTATTGTTCCAGTATTTCCATTGAAATGACAATTTTCTTTGATGTAGGGACTATGATATCATGTAAATTAGCTATATCACAATGCATTTAATATTATTTAGAGAAAATTTATGAAATCAAATTGAAAATGAAAACCTAAAATTGGTAAATGCAGTACAAAAGCCTGCTTCTTTTAGGATAAAAAGGAAAACATGCCAATATTACTTTAATATTTTCTCATTCGTTTGCCATAGAATTTAAGTTTAACAAAAAAAAATGATTCCTTTGGTTTTGGATGAGAACACATTTTAATAACTCCTTTTACTATCCTACAACTTAGTGAAATAATATTTAAAATATTTTTGTGATATATCCTGATTTAATACAAGCAAACTACTTAAATATATGTTTACTATGTACTAATCACTTAGTAAATCTTAATACTTAAGATGACTGATGATAATGATAATTAGGTTGTAATCTTTGATATATTGGCCAAATAAATTACCAGACATTTCCTGGTGGCTCAGTAGTAAAGAATCTGCCTGGAATGCAAGAGATGAGAGACGTGGGTTTGATCTCTGGGGCAGAAAGATTTCCTGGAGAAGGGCATGGCAACCCACTCCAGTATTCTTCCCTGGAGAATTGGATAGGCAGAAGAGCTTGGTGGACTACAGTCCATAGGTTCCCAAAGAGTCAGAAGACTGAAGTGACTGAGTGCACACATGAATATTACAAAGTACTCTGTAATTTCTCACTTGATAATATAATGATGAAAATCAGAAAAGTAAAAAGATTATCTGAATCAGCGTTTCCTAAATTAATTAGAAGTAAAAAGAAAGGCTCTATTTTTAATTCTTCTGATAGACATTTGTAAAGCTAAATTTGCTATTGGAAAACATGATTCATGCTTACCTGTTTGAACTGAAGCTAAATGCAATGCTTAACTTTATAAGTTCAGTTCAGTTCAGTCACTCAGTCGTGTCTGACTCTTTGCGACCCCATGAATTGCCAGGCCTCTCTGTCCATCACCAACTCCCAGAGTTCATTCACACTCCCATTCATCGAGTCAGTGATGCCATCCAGCCATCTCATCCTCTGTCGTCACCTTCCTCCTGCCCCCAATCCCTCCCAGCATCAGAGTCTTTTCCAATGAGTCAACTCTTCGCATGAGGTGGCCAAAGTACTGGAGTTTCAGCTTTAGCATCATTCCTTTCAAAGAAATCCCAGGGCTGATCTCCTTCAGAATGGACTGGTTGGATCTCCTTGCTGTCCAAGGGACTCTCAAGAGTCTTCTCCAACACCACAGTTCAAAAGCATCAATTCTTCGGCACTCAGCTTTCTTCACAGTCCAACTCTCACCAACCATACATGACCACAGGAAAAACCATAGCCTTGACTAGACAAACCTTTGTTGGAAAAGTAATGTCTCTGCTTTTCAATATGCTATTTAGGTTGGTCATAACTTTCCTTCCAAGGAGTAAGCATCTTTTAATTTCATGGCCGCAGTCACCATCTGCAGTGATTTTGGAACCCAAAAAGATAAAGTCTGACACTGTTTCCCCATCTATTTCCCATGAAGGGATGGGACTAGATGCCATGATCTTCTTTTTCTGAAAGTTGAGATTAAAGCCAACATTTTCACTCTCATCTTTAACCTTCATCAAGAGGCTTTTTAGTTCCTCTTCACTTTCTGCCATAAGGGTGGTGTCATCTGCATATCTGAGGTTATTGATATTTCTCCCGGCATTCTTGATTCCAGCTAGTGCTTCTTCCAGCCCAGCATTTCTCATGATGCACTCTGCATAGAAGTTAAATAAGCAGGGTGACAATATACAACCTTGACGTACGCCTTTTCCTATTTGGAACCAGTCTGTTGTTCCATGTCCACTTCTAACTGTTGCTTCCTGACCTGCATAGAGGTTTCTCAAGAGGCAGATCAGGTGGTCTGGTATTCCCATCTCTTTGAGAATTTTCCACAGTTTATTGTGATCCACACAGT
>NW_011494019.1:22826-24120 GCF_000754665.1 Bison bison bison | reverse complement strand
ACGCCTTTTCCTATTTGGAACCAGTCTGTTGTTCCATGTCCACTTCTAACTGTTGCTTCCTGACCTGCATAGAGGTTTCTCAAGAGGCAGATCAGGTGGTCTGGTATTCCCATCTCTTTGAGAATTTTCCACAGTTTATTGTGATCCACACAGTCAAAGGCTTTGGCATAGTCAATAAAGCAGAAATAGATGTTTTTCTGGAACTCTCTTGCTTTTTCTATGATCCAGCGGATGTTGGCAATTTGATCTCTGGTTCCTCTGACTTTTCTAAAACCAGGTTGAACATCTGGAAGTTCACAGTTCACATATTGCTGAAGCCGGGCTTGGAGAATTTTGAGCATTACTTTACTAGCCTGTGAGATGAGTGCAACTGTGCGGTAGTTTGAGCATTCTTTGGCATTGCCTTTCTTTGGGATTGGGACAAAAATTGACCTTTCCAGTCCTGTGGCCACTGCTGAGTTTTCCAAATTTGCTGGCATATTGAGTGCAGCACTTTCACAGCATCATCTTTCAGGATTTGAAATAGCTCAACTGGAATTCCATCACCTCCACTAGCTTTGCTCATAGTGATGCTCCCTAAGGCCCATTTGATTTCACATTCCAGGATGTCTGGCTCTAGGTCAGTGATCACACCATCGTGATTATCTTGGTCGTGAAGATGTTTTTTGTACAGTTCTTTTGTGTATTCTTGCCAACTCTTCTTAATATTTTCTGCTTCTGTTAGGTCCATACCATATCTGGCCTTTATCAAGCCCATGTTTGCATGAAATGTTCCCTTGGTATCTCTAATTTTCTTTAAGAGATCCCTAGTCTTTCCCATTCTGTTGTTTTCCTCTATTTCTTTGCATTGATTGCTGGGGAAGGCTTTCTTATCTCTTCTTGCTATTCTTTGGAACTCTGCATTCAGATGCTTATATCTTTCCTTTTTTTCTTTGCTTTTCGCTTCTCTTCTTTTCACAGCTATTTGCAAGGCCTGCCCAGACAGCCATTTTGCTTCTGTGCATTTATTTTCCATGGGGATGGTCTTTATCCCTGTCTCCTATACAATGTCACTAACCTCGTTCCATAGTTCATCAGGCATTCTATCAGATCTAGGCCCTTAAATCTATTTCTCACTTCCACTGTATAATCATAAGGGGTTTGATTTAGGCCATACCTAAATGGTCTAATGGTTTTCCCTACTTTCTTCAATTTAAGTCTGAATTTGGCAATAAGGAGTTCATGATCTGAGCCACAGTCAGCTCCCAGTCTTGTTTTTGTTGACTGTATACAGCTTCTCCATCTTTGGCTTCAA
>NW_011494019.1:21503-22527 GCF_000754665.1 Bison bison bison | reverse complement strand
TAGGTCTTCATAGAACCGTTCAACTTCAGCTTCTTCAGGATTACTGGTTGGGGCATAGACTTGGATTACTGTGATATTGAATGGTTTGCCTTGGAAACGAACAAAGTTCATTCTGTCATTTTTGAGATTGCATCCAAGTACTTCATTTCAAACTCTTTTGTTGACTATGATGGCTACTCCATTTCTTCTGAGGGATTCCTGCCTGCAGTAGTAGATATAATGGTCATCTGAGTTAAATTAACACATTCCAGTCCATTTCAGTTCGCTGATTCCTAGAATGTTGACATTCACTCTTGCCATCCCTTGTTTGACCACTTCCAATTTGCCTTGATTCATGGACCTGGCATTCCAGGTTCCTATGCAATATTGCTCTTTACAGAATCGGACCTTGCTTCTGTCACCAGTCATATCCACAACTGAGTATTATTTTTGCTTTGGCTCCATCCCTTCATTCTTTCTGGAGTTATTTCTCCACTGATCTCCAGTAGCATATGGGGCACTTACTGACCTGGGGAGTTCCTCTTTCAGTATCCTATCATTTTGTCTTTTCATACTATTCATGGGGTTCTCAAGGCAAGAATTCTGAAGTGGTTTGCCATTCCCTTCTCCAGTGGACCACACTCTGTCAGATCTCTCCACCATGACCCGCCTGTCTTGGGTGGCCCCACAGGCATGGCTTAGTTTCATTGAGTTAGACAAGGCTGTGATTCAAAGGGGATTAGATTGGCTAGTTTACTGTGAGTATGCTTTCAATGTGGCTGCTCTATATATAAAATATAAATATGAGGTATATTTAATATATAAATATAAATAATATATAAATATTTTTATATAAATTAATGTATAAATATATATTCAGTTCAGTTCAGTAGCTCAGTCATGTCCGACTCTTTGTGACCCCATGAATTGCAGCACACCACGCCTCCCTGTCCATCACCACCTCCCAGAGTTTACCAAAACTCACATCCATCGAGTCGGTGATGCCATCCAGCCATCTCATCCTCTGTCGTCCCCTTCTCCTCCT
>NW_011494019.1:20904-21403 GCF_000754665.1 Bison bison bison | reverse complement strand
CATTCTATCAGATCTAGGCCCTTAAATCTATTTCTCACTTCCACTGTATAATCATAAGGGGTTTGATTTAGGCCATACCTAAATGGTCTAATGGTTTTCTCTACTTTCTTCAATTTAAGTCTGAATTTGGCAATAAGGAGTTCATGATCTGAGCCACAGTCAGCTCCCAGTCTTGTTTTTGTTGACTGTATACAGCTTCTCCATCTTTGGCTTCAAAGAATACAATAAGTCTGATTTCGGTGTTGACCATCTGGTGATGTCCGTGTGTAGAGTCTTCTCTTGTGTTGTTGGAAGAGGGTGTTTGCTATGACCAGTGCATTTTCTTGGCAAAACTCTATTAGTCTTTGCCCTGCTTCATTCTGTATTCCAAAGCCAAATTTGCCTGTTACCCCAGATGTTTCTTGACTTCCTACTTTTGAATTCCAGTCCCCTATAATGAAAAGGATATCTTTTTGGGTGTTAGTTCTAAAAGGTCTTGTAGGTCTTCATAGAACCGTTC
>NW_011494019.1:12694-20804 GCF_000754665.1 Bison bison bison | reverse complement strand
TCATGGCTTCAGTCACCATCTGCAGTGATTTTGGAGCCCAAAAAGATAAAGTCTGACATTATTTCCATTTCCCTATCTATTTCCCATGAAGTGATGGGACCAGATGCCATGATCTTCGTTTTCTGAATGTTGAGCTTTAAGCCAACTTTTTCACTCTCCTCTTTCACTTTCATCAAGCTTTTTAGTTCCTCTTCACTTTCTGCCATAAGGGTGGTGTCATCTGCATATCTGAGGTTATTGATATTTCTCCCGGAAATCTTGATTCCAGCTTGTGCTTCTTCCAGCCCAGCATTTCTCATGATGTACTCTGCATATAAGTTAAATAAGCAGGGTGACAATATACAGCCTTGACATACTCCTTTTCCTATTTGGAACCAGTCTCTAGTTAATAGTATATAATGTATATAATATAATAATATATTATATAATATTTAATAATATGTCATATATTATATATTTTATTATTTATGTAATATTATATAGTATGTAATAATATTTATTATTATATAATGCATAATAAATATAATATATCTGATATAATAAAATAATAATGTTATTACTTAATATATATAATAATATAAGTATGTATAATATAATATATAACTATATATTAACTAATATATTAACTATAATAATTCCTTGTTATAAAAAAACAGTGCTCTTAAAATAGAAAATATTACTTACCCTTGGGATCAGCTTATTCCCCATGTCACTTCTTAATTTTTCTAAACCTTTCTGTCTGCCACTGGTGGAATTTGGTACAACAACCAAAATTATATCTGTCCATATTATTCCTTAAAATTTTCTACCTCGTTTCCTGTATTTTGTGATTATTATGTAATGGAAGCATTGTAAAATCAAAAATTTATGATTACATATTACTGATGGTATAAAGTAAAAATAAAAATGTTCTAAAAAATGTAAATGAATAATTTCTTAAAAGAATATAAAATTCAAAAGTAAGAAATCTTGAAGACTTGGAACAATCAGGTCATGTTCAACATGAATTTTCCAACTCTACATTCACACTAACCGGTAGACCTCACTGTCTTCTAGACTACAGAGAGGGGAGTGAGGGGAAGAGGAGCACACACTTATTCCTTTTCAGGTGTGCATGCTGAAAGCAGGAGCCTGGTGGGCTACAGTCCAAAGTGTCGCAGACTAACCATGCACACATGTAAGCAGGAATAAATATACTTGTATAAAGAATAATGAAGAGCTGAGGCAAGGTTAAGGCCCACTGGTGAGGAGCACTGGCTGAGATGCAGGCGGCAGCAGCCGCGGGGCCTGGTGAGGAGACCATGGGCGCCTCAACCTCCTGGGGCCTGCTCTCCCGCATCCCAGCTCCACACCGCGAACCACAGGAGGCTCCGAGCCTGAACCAACTGCCCATCGAGATGCTCCGGAAGGTGCTGAGCTACCTGCCTCCAAGCACGCTGCTCTGGCACTGCTGCCCGGTGTGCCAGCACTGGCGAGACCTGGTGGACGGCTGGGACCTATGACGGAGCATCCTGCCCTGGAAACACCCCGACCTGTGGCCTGTCATCCTCATCTGCCTGCCCCCTGCTGACAACCCCAGGCCCTGCATCCTGGGCTGCTTCTGCGAGCTCAGACCCATAGGACGCAAGCTCACCGCGAACACCCCGAGCAAAGACCTCTGGAACTGTATGATGCTGAACGGTAGCAATGGCTCGGAGGAAGAGGAAGACTTGGGTGTCAGACTGAAGACTTCTGGGGAGACGAGCTACAGTCTTGCCTACAGGTGTTGGTACAAGGGAGAAATTTCGGACATGGAGGAGGAGGGTCTGTGTCGGGAACTCCTGGATAGTGGAAAGATTTGGATTTCTGTCTGTCACTGCTGGACAGAACAACAAGGCAGTGATCAGATGTATCAGGTAGTCTTCAAGCTTCTAGATGCCAACTATGCCATCTCGCATTATTTCTTCCATAAACGTTTTTCCATCCGGCCACGGACAGGCAGTTTCTCCTTTCGGATCATGCATGCATTCACCAGCATCAAGAAGGGCGTCCACTTTGTGTTGTTTGACCACAGTGTCAAGGGGTACGATTCATGGCCTGAGCAGTGTGGAGTCTGCAGGCCCCAATTCAGTGTCATCATACAGACCCATCCCTAGGCTGTCCCAACCTGACTGTGACTTCCAGGAGCTGGGACCATTGGCCAGACCACCTCAGTAGTCAAAACTTGTAGCTCCTGGCATCATGGGATCTCTCCTGGATCGAATCAAGGGTCTTACTGTGCCCTGTCTTTAAATTCTATGAGAAACTACAATAAGAACATTCTTACTTGAGGATTACTGACTGAACGCAGCCCCTGTTCTATGGAGTGGAGACACACGGGTGAAAACAAGGAAATGGTGAGAGGGCTCCTCACTCACTGCCCAATGCCAGGCCCCTCTGGTTCGGCCTCCATGCCCTCTGCCCTTGTCTTCTGTTTCTGCTGCAGACTTCATTGATCACTTCCAAGAAACCCTCTCCTCGTGTCTGAACCAGAAACTCATCCCTCTGGCTGAGTAATTCCAGTCTCTAACCTTCTGTGATTTCAAGACTGTGACCAGGACTCAGAGCTGAAAGTTAAACTAGCTCAAAAAATTGTTTAGAGGCAGAGGGTTCTGCCCACCCTATGAACAATGAATTTGGTCCCCAGAGCCCAACCCTATTGTGGATTCTATGGTGGATAGAATTATTTTGTTACTTTGAAATTCTTTTTGAATATGGAGATAATAAACCAGGAATGTATCTTCCAAAAAAAAGAACAGTGAAAAGAGAGTTAGAACAATACATTTTAGAAATATAATGTCCATGCATTGAAAGCTATCACTATTGAAGTGTTATATGTTATGTAGCTTTTCAAGTATCTGGAGGTCTTCCTCTTATTGATCTACATTTTTACTTAATACAAATGTAACATATCACAATCTAAGAGATGCAGCCAAAGCAGTACTTAAATAAAATATTATAATACTGAACACTTAGAACATTAAAATAACATCTTAAGTCAATAAATTAAATTTTCACCACAATAAATTATAAAAGTCATAGTGAAATAAATCCAAATCAAACAAAAGGAAGAAAAACCAAAAAGACTAGAAATCACCAAAACTAAAAAAAAAGATAGATAAAGTCAATCAAGTAAAAAGCTGATACTTTGTAAACTTTATAAAGTAAATATGATTTTTAAAAAATAGACAATGAAAAAAGACATATCAAATGTATTAAACACAAAGAATGAGAGTTGGCACATTGAAATATATAGATATTATTAAAGGGTTAATAAAGATGCTTTTAATAACTCTGTGTCTATAAAATTGCCAATAAGATGAAATGGACTGATTCCTCAAAACTCACAAACTATCAGGGTATCTTTCCAACCCAGGGATTGAACCTGTATCTTTTAGGTCTCCTGTATTTTCAGATGGATTCTTTACCACTAGCACCACCTGGGAAGCCACATGATATTTATATCTATACCTGTATCTAGATATCTAATCTATATCTTTATCTGTTAATATATATTAATTTTAAAATATTCAATTGTTAAGTTTAATGAGAAACTACAGCAAACCAATTGGGGCAGCCTGAGGATCACAAAGAATCAGACACGACTGAAGCAACTGAGCACACAGACATGCACACACAGCCCCGGAAATCATACATCCAGTTTCTGGAAAAACATCTCTGTGTGTTTGTATGTGTATATGTGTGCATGTTTGCAAAAGACTGAGGGCAAGAGGGAAAGGGAGCAACAGAGGATGAGATGGTTGGATGGCATCACCATTTCTCTCCCTCATTCGATCAATTTTGAGTTAATTTTTAAAGAAGGTTTTATGGTTTATATAGAAGTTCAGGGGTTTTTGTTGTTGTTTGTTTCTTTGGATTTGCATGTGCAATGCTTTAATAACTTTTTTAAGACAATATATTTTTTTCTTAAATATATTGAATGATTTTGAACCTTTGTCAAAAATCAGTTAGTCAGATTTGTGTTGGGAAAATTTTTAAATGTCTTAGATTCCATTGGTCTAGTACCTACTCCTCCATCAACATTAGATGTCTTAATTCTCCTAGGATATTTATGTGCTTGCGTACCAAGTAGCTTCAGTCATATCCGACTCTTTGTGACCCAATGGACTGTAGGCCGCCGGGTTCCTCTGTCCATGAGATTCTCCAGGCAAGAATCCCGAAGTCAGTTGCCTTGTTATTTAAAGCACTACAGAATAGAGTAAGACATCACTGAAAAGGAGTGCTATGGCCAGGGGCATTTTTGGTTGCTTTCCAAAATATTTGAATGGCTAGTATAAATGAGTTGGTTCGATTATACATTGATACAGGAGAGAACTAATTCCCAAGGCCAAAAGAAATCTATTTCTAGTTAAAGAGCACTATTTGCTTTGGAGGGAAAAAATAATTTAGAGAGACATTTGCAACACCTAACATTCAAATTGTTTAAAGTTTAATATCAATAGAACAACATTTAAAATACTGTGTATCAAAGAAAGAAGTAACTTGATTCCAATCCAGGAAGGTAAGCGTGAACTCTTACATCAAAAGTGTGTTTACATTTTAGATTGATTTTCTTAACTAATCACACCTTAAATATCAAAGTTTATAAAGCCCAAATATTTACAGGCTATTAAGATAATATATTAAATTTAACAAGTTAGACTATATTTCAGGCAACATCTTCATTATTCTGTTAGAAAATTAGTGAGATAAATGACTAAAATAATTTTGAAATGTATTGTTAGTTTTAATGTAACAAAAGTTATTAAAATAGTTGAGGCAGTTTTAAAGAAAATTTTAAACGTAGAAAAACTTACTTAAGAAGGCAGTAATTGGTTTCTTTTAAAATGTTTTAAAAGTGTTTGCATACTACCCTCAATGAAATACAGTATTATTTTTGAAGAAACACTATTTTGAAAAGTATTAGTTGCTCAGTTGTGTCCAACTCCTTGTTCTCATGGACTGTAGCCCTCCAGGCTCCTCTGTCCATGGAATTTTCCCACAAGAATATTGGAGTTGTCAGTATCTATTCCGTTCTCAAGGGGATCTATGTGACCCAGGGGTCAAACCCAGGTCTCCTGCACTGCAGGTAGACTCTTTACCATCTGAGCCAACAGGAAAGTCTTCTTGAAAAGGAATCTAACATTTTAGGGCATTAAAAAAAATCATTGATGTTATGCTTTTCTGATTAAACAAATACTACAAAATCAGACTACAAATATAACTGTATTTGTCCTCATCCAGAGGGAGTTAGAGTCCTGAGGTCATTAGCTAAGTAAAAGAGAAATTGGCCTGCATCCCTAAGAAAAGAAGCCAACCTAAAGGAAAAACAAACAAACAAAAAGTCTCAATTAAAAAAGCCTGTTTACTATTCACTTGGAAGGACTTCTACAAAAGAAAAGTTTGAGCAGAATTAATTTTAGAGTAGTGATGTGACACTGCCTTTCTCTATGTACAGTGAAGGGGTATAAGTATAAAATCAAATCACAATACCAATCTCATCTCCAGTATTAGGTGTAGATTGAAAACACTGGTGATGGTTTAGTCACTGTCCTGTCTGACTCTTGTGATCCCCATGGACTGCAGCCCACCAGGCTCCTCAATCCAAGAGATTTCCCAGGCAATACTGGAGCAGGTTGCCATTTCCTTCTCAAGGGGATCTTCCTGACCCAGAAATTAGACCCATGTCTCCTGCATTACAGGTGGAGTCTTTATTGCTGAGCCACCAGGGATTCACTAAGGTGAATATTTTGTTATGAAAACACTCAGAATAATTCATAGGTTGTGGCTTTTCCATCTTTCTCTCCCTCTCTTCTTTCTTTCCCTCCCTCTCTCCTTCCCTCCCTTCTTCCCTCTTTCTTTCCTCCTTTCCCCTCTCTCCCCCTCTCTTTCTCTTGTCCTCTTTTTCCTTTTCTCTCTTTATATTGCTTGAATTTCACTCAGCTTATACTCATTTTATTGCTTAAGTATCATTTGAAAAAATAAAATGTGGAGAGCCTTATAGTAGATGTGGTGGATAATACCATCATCTCTGTATTGCGTGTGTGAATGTGTGCTCAATTGTGTCTGACTCTTTGGTAGCCCATCAGGCTCCTCTGTCCATGGAATTTTCCAGGCAAGAATGCTGGAGAGGGTTGCTGTCTCTTCCTCCAGGCAATCTTCCAGACCTAGGGATCGAACCTGCAACTCATGCATCTCCTGCACTGGCAGGACAATTGTTTACCACTAGCACCATGTAGGAATCCCTTCTGTATTGCAGAACACTGTAATTTCAATTACACTGTTTTGGAAAGTAAATATAAAATCATTTAACACAAATAGAAACTGTTAATCAAAGCCTGAAATAAATAGTAGACTTAGAATGGAATTTATAGTCATCAACTGTTTGGTTTGTACACTTTTTCTTTGTAGCTCCATTCTCAGTGTTTTAGATTATTAAAACAGAAATAATATGAGTCCAACACAATGTGTGATGAGTACATACATCTTTCACTGTCATAGATGAATGCATTAATATTTTTCAGTATTATAATAAAGCCATGCATGAATAATATCCCTGAAACCACCTGGAAAACATTCCAAATTCATGAGAAAGTCCTCAGTAATTTTATATGAAGGAAATATTTTATGCTACTATAATATTTAAGGAGGGAATTAAAAACTGGATAGAAATTGCTTAATAAGTTCTCTACATTTCAAAATGTTTTATCATGCAATTTCTATTTAATATTCACAATATGTGTGGAAATTTCAAAAATTACTTATCATTGCATCTTATTAAGAACTTGTCTCAAATCTTAGTCAAGCAAATTAGTACTCAGTTGTAGATTGCTATTTTCCAATTTGTTTTTTGATTGTTATCTTTAATTTTCTCTGATTTGTTTTTCCCAAAACACTTAAGAAAAATACGGAAGGATATTGTTACAGTATTGGAGAAGAATTAAGATAAGACTTCAATGTGCAGAGAGAGAGAGAGGTGAAAACAAAACACAATAATGAGAATAGTGCATCCCATACCAATCATTTATGGAGGATATAGTAACCTAATTAATAGTGGATATTGTTCAGTTCAGTTCAGTCACTCAGTCGTGTTTGACTCTTTGCGACCCCATGAATCTCAGCATGCGAGGCGTCCCTGTCCATCACCAACTCCCAAAGTTTACGAAAACTCATGTCCATCGAGTCAGTGATGCCATCCAGCCATCTCATCCTCTAACGTTGCCTTCTCCTCCTGCCCCCAATCCCTCCCAGCATCAGAGTCTTTTCCAATGAGTCAACTCTTCGCATGAGGTGGCCAAAGTATTGGAGTTTCAGCTTTAATATCAGTCCTTCCAAAGAACACCCAGGACTGATTTTCTTTAGGATGGACTGGTTGGATCTCCTTGCAGTCCAAGGGACTCTCAAGAGTCTTCTCCAACAGCACACTTCAAAAGCATCAGTTCTTTGGGGTTCAGCTTTCTTTATAGTCCAGTTCTCACATCCATACATGACCACTGGAAAAACCATAGCCTTGACTAGACGGACCTTGGTTGGAAAAGTAATGTCTCTGCTTTTCAATATGCTATCTAGGCTGGTCATAACTTTCCTTCCAAGGAGTAAGTGTCTTTTAATTTCATGGGTGCAATCAACATCTGCTGTGATTTTGGAGCCCAAAAAGATAAAGTCTGACATTATTTCCATTTCCCTATCTATTTCCCATGAAGTGATGGGACTAGACGCCATGATCTTAGTTTTCTGAATGTTGAGCTTTAAACCAATTATTCACTCTCCTCTCTCACTTTCGTCAAGAGGCTTTTTAGTTCCTCTTCACTTTCTGCCATAAGGGTGGTGTCATCTGCATATCTGAGGTTATTGATATTTCTCCCGGCAATCTTGATTCCAGCTTGTGCTTCTTCCAGCCCAGCATTTCTCATGATGCACTCTGCCTATAAGTTAAATAAGCAGGATGACAATATACAACCTTGACGTACTCCTTTTCATATTTGGAACCAGTCTGTTGTTCCATGTCCAGTTCTATCTGTTGCTTCCTGACCTGCATACAGGTTTCTCAAGAGGCAGGTCAGGTGCTCTGGTATTCCCATCTCTTTCAGAA
>NW_011494019.1:11322-12594 GCF_000754665.1 Bison bison bison | reverse complement strand
TCTATGATCCAGTGGATGTTGGCAATTTGATCTCTGGTTCCTCTGCCTTTTCTAAAACCAGCTTGAACATCTGGAAGTTCATAGTTCATGTATTGCTGAAGCCTGGCTTGGAGAATTTTGAGCATTACTTTACTAGCAGGTGAGAGAGTGTAATTGTGTGGTAGTTTGGGCATTCTTTGGCATTGCCTCTCTTTGGGGTTGGAATGAAAACTGACCTTTTCCAGTCCTGTGGCCACTGCTGAGTTTTCCAAACTTGCTGGCATATTGAGTGCAGCACTTTCACTGCATCATCTTTCAGGATTTGAAATAGCTCCACTGGAATTCCATCACCTCCACTAGCTTTGTTCGTAGTGATGCTTTCTAAGGCCCACTAGACTTCACATTCTAGGATGTCTGGTTCTAGGTGAGTGATCACTGGATATTGTTATCCATTTGTAAATCAGATACTTATAATGGGTTATTTGCATATGTTAGTTCCCAGGAAGGACAAGTATATATAAATGACACATTCTATGTTCCCCTGAAATTATTTTCAGTAAAAGTATTTTGCAGTAAAAGTAACTTGGATTTTGAGTCGTACATGCCTAAAATTCAGTCTTAATAATGCCCTTTATTTGCTTTAATCTTAATCAATTTATATAGCATCTTTAAGTTCAAATTTATTGAAAGCATGGATATTGATTGCAGGAATTACCACTCAAATGCAAAAATCAGTGTTTGAGATTTGATAAAAACCTCTATGGCTGAGTTCTTTATGACTTTCAATTGAAATAAACTGACTATACCAACTAATATAACCATAAAAAATCACAAAGATCATCCCCCAAATCACTTTTTTTGGCTTGTTTTTTAATTATAGTTGCAGGATGACTCAAAAATATTTGGATAGCTTAAATCAAAATATAAATAAATGCAATTAATTTAAAACAAATAACATGAGAAAGGAGAATTGATGGAAAGGTCATTCTTAGTAAAATTGTCAGATTTCTTGCTATATATTTCTCCCACAAAGCTGAATAACAAAATGAAGCTTCAATTATTTCATTATCAGTAACAGGAAAACACAGCCATCTATCAGCAGACCTAATTCCTGATATTACTCTTTTCTGATGGATTATTTTTTGTGAAAGAATGAACTTCTTTAAACTATGGCTTAATATCAAATTTAGATGCCTTTCTAGGATTCAAATTAGCTTTGAAAGTGCAGTGTACACATTTTATCACTTGGCAAACTGCAACGCAGAGATAGAGGACTTTACATTGATTATATAT
>NW_011494019.1:5697-10897 GCF_000754665.1 Bison bison bison | reverse complement strand
TCTCATCTACATATTCATCTTAACAGGAAATGGTCTTATCATAATAATCACGAGTGTAGACCCTGTGCTCCAGACACCAATGTATTTTTTTCCTTGCAAATTTCCCATCACTGGAAATCTGTTACGTATCTGTCACTCTCCCTAGGATTCTAGTGAAACTTTGGACCCAAGACAGAAGAAGCGTTTCTTTGCTGAGCTGCGCCATCAAACGTGCTTCTTCCTTGTTCTGGGAGCCCGGGGGGCGCGCCTCCTGACAGTTAGGCCTGTGACCCCGTGTGTCCATGTGCAGCCTCTGAGCCGCCCTCTGCTCATGACCCACAGGACGGGCCTCCACTTGACTGTTGGCGCCTGGGAGGGTGAAATTCCAGTCTTGACAACACAGACATGCCAGGTGTCCTCACTGCCCTTCTGTGCTTCACACCAGATCAACCATTTCTGTGACATTCCCTGTTGATCACCCTGGCCTGTGGGGACACTGCGCTTAATGAAATATGTGTCTATGTGGTTGCTGTGCTGTTTGCCACGATTCTGTTCTTCCTGATACTTGGCTCTGATGTCAAAATCATTTCTCCTATCTGAAAGCTGCACTCAGCCACAGGACGGTCCAAAACCTTCTCGACCTGCTCTTCCCATCTCACCACTGTACTTTTATTCTTTCACTCTGTGAGTATTACCTATTTATGCCCCAAATCAAATCATTCCCCAGGAACCTACAAAATGCTCTGTTTCCTACACCTCTGTGATGCCAACGTTTAACCCCTTGATATACAGTCTTAGGAATAAGGATATGATTTCAGCTTTGAAAAAACTATTACTTAAGAAAACACTGTGATCCAAAAGTCTACAAATAATAAATACTGGAGAGGGTGTAGAGAAAAGGGAACCCTCTTACACTGTTGGTGGGAATGCAAACTAGTACAGCCACTATGGAGAACAGTGTGGAGATTCCTTAAAAAACTGGAAATAGAACTGCCTTATGATCCAGCAATCCCACTGCTGGGCATACACACTGAGGAAACCAGAAGGGAAAGAGACACGTGTACCCCAACGTTCATCGCAGCACTGTTTATAATAGCCAGGACATGGAAGCAACCTAGATGCCCATCAGCAGATGAATGGATAAGAAAGCTGTGGTACATATACACAATGGAGTATTACTCAGCCATTAAAAAGAATACATTTGAATCAGTTCTAATGAGGTGGATGAAACTGGAGCCTATTATACAGAGTGAAGTAAGCCAGAAGGAAAAACATAAATACAGTATACTAACGCATATATATGGAATTTAGAAAGATGGTAACAATAACCCGGTGTACGAGACAGCAAAAGAGACACTGATGTATAGAACAGTCTTATGGACTCTGTGGGAGAGGGAGAGGGTGGGAAGATTTGGGAGAATGACATTGAAACATGTAAAATATCATGTAAGAAACGAGTTGCCAGTCCAGGTTCCATGCACGATACTGGATGCTTGGGGCTAGTGCACTGGGACGACCCAGAGGGATGGTATGGGGAGGGAGGAGGGAGGAGGGTTCAGGATGGGGAACACATGTATACCTGTGGCAGGTTCATTTTGATATTTGGCAAAACTAATACAATTATGTAAAGTTTAAAAATAAAATAAAATTAAAAAAAAAAGAAAACACTGTGAAGATGTGAAAGGTCACTTTTTAATGTTTGTCTCAGAGGGCTCACAGAAACATGATTTAATTTCACTCTTCCCATGTTTACTGATAGTTTAATTATTCCCAATTATTATGTTGTCATTTACACTTATTACATATTTTGGGCTTTCTGCCTGAAGTCAATTTGACTACATTTTAAATAAGAAAATTAATCAATTGTGTTTTATTCTTTAAGACAAATCCGCTTTTTCATAGCCATTTTAAATTTACCCAACTCTAACACTTTCAGATAAGTAAACCACTAGAATTTTGCTTAAAATGTGTAGGAAAAAAAAATACTTTGCTTTGATAACTGGTAAACTATTTACAAATATACTGGTACCGCCATTTGTATTTGTAACACAGTCATTTCTAATGGGAGATTTTTTGTTAGATACGTGATGAGGAATGAACACGAGACTAAATTATAAGTCATATGTTTGTGAACAGTAATTTAAAAATAGAATGAAAATCTTTCATTGCATCCACTTTCTCAGTATAAATTAAGAAAAGTGTTCCATGTGTAACCAGAGGGAGCTGAATATCTGGGTCTTTTCTTCCCACTTCTTCCAAGAGTGATAAAAATTGAATATCAAATATCTGACACAGCACTGTCATACTGCTTTCATTACTGTACTTCATACCAACTTCAAAAATGCATTTCCTACTTAGAATCTTTGCTAGAGCTTACTTGAATTAACAAAGTTGCAATGAAAAAAATATATGTATGGATTCTTTTTTTACACTTAGTATCAAGGAACAGATTAGTAATTTAGATGAAAATGCAGGCTTAAAGAATCTGCCTGCAATTCAGGAGACCCCAGTTCGATTCCAGGGTCAGGAAGATACCCTGGAGAAGAGATAGGCTACCCACTCCAGTATTCTTGGGCTTCCCTTATGGCTCAGCTGATAAAGAATCTGCCTGCAATGCAGGAGACCTGGGTTCGATCCCTGTGTTGAGAACATCCCCTGAAGAAGGGAAAGGCAACCCATTCCAGTATTCTGGCCTGGAGAATTCCATGGACTGTATAGTCTATGGGGTTGCAAAGAATCCAACACCACTAAGCGACTTTCACTTTCCAAGCAAAGATTCACACACAATTACTTAATACCACAAATAGTAATATATACATAAAAATGCCTAACACTGCCTGCCTATAAGCTGTATTTAAATTAGTATAAATATAACCAGTTGATCTTTCAGTAATGTATATGAAATTAACCAGAGGATATAGATAAAATCAAGAATTAACCCATCATAAGTATCCTAACAGAAAAGAAAAAAGAGAGAACTTGTCAACACTTGACTATACACCTGCTTCTCTCTTTTGAATGTGTAACTCAAGGGATATTCAGTCTCTATAACTAAAAATTATTACTAATACTTGTAGACAATATCATTTATTTATCTAATGATAATGTCACTTTATAGGTTTAATTTCTTTTGTAGACTTTGTTCCTTCAGATTAATTTCTCTTTAAAAGAGTTAACAGTTTAATTATAACATTTGATTTATAAATTTGGATTTTTATTTTTCTAGGGCTTGTGGGGATTCCTAGGTGGTGCATTGGTATAGAATTTGCCTGCCAATGCAGCAGATGCAGGTTCGATTCCTGGGTAGGGAAGATTCCCTGGAGAAGCAAATGGCAACTCACTGCAATATTCTTTCATGAAAAATTCCATCAACAGAGGAGCCTTGTGGGCTATATAGTCCATGGGTTAGCAGGAGTCCAACATGACTGAATGAGTACACACATATGGCACACATGAGTGTAAATATCTTAACCTACTTCATCTATTTTTTGTATGTGTCAAAAATTAAATACATTACTGATGGTGATAAAGTGAAGATATAATAATTATGGGAGTGCTATTCTTTCCCTTTCAAACTGTGATGCTAAAGAAGTCTCTTGGATGCAAGGAGGTCAAACCAGTCAGTCCTAAAGGAAATCAGCTCTGAATAGTCATTGGAAGTTCTGATGCTAAATTTGAAGCTCCAATACTGGCCACCTGATGCAAAGAACCAACTCATTGGAAAAGACCCTGATGCTGGGAAAGATTGAAGGCAAAAGTAAAAGGAAGTGGCAGAGGAAGAGATAATTAGATAGCATCATGGACTCAATGGGCATGAACTTAAGCAAACTCTGGGAGACAGTGGAGGACAGAGGAGCCTGGCATACTACAGTCCACAGGGTCACAAACAGTTGGACATGACTTTGAGACTGAACAACAATATTAACTCTTTCCCTTAACTCTTAGATAAGCAAATTGTAATGAAATGAAACAGTATCAGTCCTATAATTAAGATAACTGATTTTTGTTTTTCATTTATTATAATCTGTGCATTCTCAAGTATCTCAACTTCTTTTTGTATCAATTTCTCTGTCTATAAAATAGCAATAATGCCTACTATCATTAATTATGTCAAAGCAATGAACACAATATCTTGGATTCAAGGAGTCTTTTTGGAAATTTTAAAAATCTTGGAGAAGGAAGCATATGCCAACATCTAATTTTCTATAGAATGAAGGCTACTCATTTAAATATTGAAATTATTTTTAACAATATTATTAATACACTTTCTCTTACAACAATGTTCACACTTCCCTGTCTTCTTAAACCTTCAGGCAGAGTTCATTCTGCCTTGGTGTCTCAAAATATGCATGCATGAATAAATACCTGATCTTAACCTTGGCTTACAGCACCTGCCACTATTTGCTGACATGGAACATTTAATTTTGCACTGAATTTCCATAGAACACATATTTTTATATCTCCTTTCCTTTCTTGATTCTCATCAATTGATTTTCAAGATTCCAGAAACATTCTTTAATTCATTAACTATTTTTTCCTAATATGTTTTTTTTTAATTTTTATTTTATTTTTAAACTTTACAATATTGTATTGGTTTTGCCAAATATCGAAATGAATCCGCCACAGGTATACATGTGTTCCCCATCCTGAACTCTCCTCCCTCCTCCCTCCCCATACCATCCCTCTGGGTCGTCCCAGTCCACCAGCCCCAAGCATCCAGTATCGTGCATCAAACCTGGACTGGTGACTCGTTCCATATATGATATTATATGTATTTGAATGCCATTCTCCCAAATTATCCCACCCTCTCCCTCTCCCACAGAGTCCAAAAGACTGTTTTATACATCAGTGTCTCTTTCACTGTCTCATATACAGGGTTATTGTTACCATCTTTCTAAATTTCACATATATGCGTTAGTATACTGTATTGGTGTTTTTCTTTCTGGCTTACTTCACTCTGTATAATAGGCTCCAGTTTGATCCACCTCATTTGAAATGATTCAAATGTATTCTTTTTAATGGCTGAGTAATAATCCATTGTGTATATGTACCACAGCTTTCTTATCCATTCATCTGCTGATGGACATCTAGGTTGCTTCCATGTCCTGGCTATTATAAACAGTGCTGCGATGAACGTTGGGGTACACGTGTCTCTTTCCCTTCTGGTTTCCTCAGTGTGTATGCCCAGCAGTGGGATCGCTGGATCATAAGGCAGGTCTAT
>NW_011494019.1:4455-5597 GCF_000754665.1 Bison bison bison | reverse complement strand
GTGTAAGAGGGTTCCCTTTTCTTCACACCCTCTCCAGCATTTATTGCTTGTAGATTTTTGGATCACAGCCTTCTGACTGGCATGAAATGGTACCTCATAGTGGTTTTGATTTGCATTTCTCTGATAATGAGTGATGTTGAGCATCTTTTCATGTGTTTGTTAGCCATCTGTATGTCTTCTTTGGAGAAGTGTCTCTTTAGTTCTTTGGCCCATTTTTTGATTGGGTCATTTATTTTTCTGGAACTGAGCTGTAGGAGTTGCTTGTATATTTTTGAGATTAGTTGTTTGTCAGTTGCTTCATTTGCTATTATTTTCTCCCATACTGAAGGCTGTCTTTTCACCTTGTTTATAGTTTCCTTTGTTGTGCAGAAGCTTTTAAAGTTTAATTAGGCCCCATTTGTATATTTTTGCTTTTATTTCCAATATTCTGGGAGGTGGGTCATAGAGGCTCCTGGTGTGACGTATGTCGGAGAGTGTTTTGCCTATATTCTCCTCTAGGAGTTTTATAGTTTCTGGTCTTATGCTTAGATCTTTAATCCATTTTGAGTTTATTTCTGTGTATGGTGTTAGAAAGTGCTCTAGTTTCATTCTTTTACAAGTGGTTGACCAGTTTTCCCAGCACCACTTGTTAAAGAGATTGTCTTTAATCCATTGTATATTCTTGCCTCCTTTGTCAAAGATAAGGTGCCCATATGTGCTTGGATTTATCTCTGGGCTTTCTATTTTGTTCCATTGATCTATATTTCTGTCTTTGTGCCAGTACCATACTGTCTTGATGACTGTGGCTTTGTAGTAGAGCCTGAAGTCAGGTAGGTTGATTCCTCCAGTTCCATTCTTCTTTCTCAAGATAGCTTTGGTTATTCAAGGTTTTTTGTATTTCCATACAAATTGTGAAATTATTTGTTCTAGCTCTATAAAGAATACCGTTGTTAGCTTGATAGGGATTGCATTGAATCTATAAATTGCTTTGGGTAGTATACTCATTTTCACTATATTGATTCTTCCAATCCATGAACATGGTATATTTCTCCATCTATTAGTGTCCTCTTTGATTTCTTTCACCAGTGTTTTACAGTTTTCTATACATAAGTCTTTAGTTTCTTTAGGTAGATATATTCCTAAGTATATTATTCTTTCCGTTG
>NW_011494019.1:3658-3970 GCF_000754665.1 Bison bison bison | reverse complement strand
TTAAGATTTTCTATTTCTTCCTGGTCCAGTTTTGGGAAGTTGTACTTTTCTAAGAATTTGTCCATTTCTCCCAAGTTGTCCATTTTATTGGCATATAATTTTTGATAGTAATCTCTCATGATCCTTTGTATTTCTGTGTTGTCTGTTGTGATCTCTCCATTTTCATTTCTAATTTTATTGATTTGATTTTTCTCCCTTTGTTTCTTGATGAGTCTGGCTAAAGGTTTGTCAATTTTATTTATCCTTTCTAAGAACCAGCTTTTGGTTTTGTTGATTTTTGCTGTGGTCTCTTTTGTTTCTTTTGCATTTATT
>NW_011494019.1:1383-1947 GCF_000754665.1 Bison bison bison | reverse complement strand
ATTTGCTTGGTATGTCTTGCCCTGGAACTTGTTGGCCCTTGTGTGGTGCTTGGTTTCAGTGTAGGTATGGAGGCATTTGATGAGCTCCTGTCAATTACTCTTACCTGGAGTCAGGAGTTCCCTGGAGTCAGGGTTTGTACTTATGCCTCCTCCTTCCAGTTCTCGGTCTTATTTTTACAGTAGTTTCAAAACTTCTTCTATATAGCACCATTGATAAAACAGCTACATTAAAGATGAAAAGTTTCTCCACCATGAGGTTTACCCAGAGAGGTTCACAGCATTACATGGAGAAGAGAAGAGGGGGTAGGAAGTTAGAGGCGACCCGAATGAGATGAAGTGGAATCAATAGAGGAGAGAGTGGGCTAACCAGTAATCACTTCCTTATGTGCAATCCACAACTGGACCGCTCAGAGATGTTCACGGAGTTATACAGAGAAGAGAAGAAGGAGGAAGGAGACAGAGGTGGCCAGGAGGATAAAAGGGGGGAATGAAAAGGAGGGAGACAGATCCAGCCAGTAATCAGTTCCCTAAGTGTTCTCCACCATCTGGAACACACAGAAATTC
>NW_011494019.1:887-1283 GCF_000754665.1 Bison bison bison | reverse complement strand
AATTCGTTTTTCTTTTTTCATCTCTGATTCATTTATTTCTACCATTCTATCTTCTAATTCACTAATCCTATCTTCTGCCTCTGTTATTCTACTATTTGTTGCCTCCAAGTGTTTTTATTTCATTTATTGCATTATTCATTATATATTGACTCTTTTTTATTTATTCTAGGTCCTTGTTAAACCTTTCTTGCATCTTCTCAATCCTTGTCTCCAGGCTATTTATCTGTGATTCCATTTTGATTTCAAGATTTTGGATCAATTTCACTATCATTATTCGGAATTCTTTATCAGGTAGATTCCCTATCTCTTCCTCTTTTGTTTGGTTTAGTGGGCATTTATCCTGTTCCTTTATCTGCTGGGTATTCCTCTGTCTCTTCATCTTGTTTATATTGCTGA
>NW_011494019.1:437-787 GCF_000754665.1 Bison bison bison | reverse complement strand
GTGCATATATATTTATAACTGTTATATCTTCTTCTTGGATTGATCCTTTGATCATTATGTAGTGACCGTCTTTGTTTCTTTTCACAGCCTTTGCTTTAAAGTATTTTATCTGATATGAGTATTGCTACTCCTGCTTTTTTTTTTTTGGTCCCTATTTGCATGGAAAATCTTTTTCCAGCCTTTCACTTTCAGTCTGTATGTGTCCCCTGTTTTGAGGTGGGTCTCTTGTAGACAGCATATGTAGGGGTTTTGTTTTTATCCATTCAGCCAGTCTTTGTCTTTTGGTTGGGGCATTCAACCCATTTACGTCTAAGGTAATTATTGATAAGTATGATCCCATTGCCATTTAC
>NW_011494019.1:0-337 GCF_000754665.1 Bison bison bison | reverse complement strand
GTTTGCTGTGAGTTTGTCATATATAGCTTTTATTATGTTGAGGTATGTTCCTTCTATTCCTGCTTTCTGGAGAGTTTTTTTATCATAAATGGGTGGTGAATTTTGTCAAAGGCTTTCTCTGCATCTATTGAGATAATCATATGGTTTTTATTTTTCAATTTGTTAATGTGGTGTATTACATTGATTGATTTGTGGATATTGAAGAATCCTTGCATCCCTGGGATAAAGCCCACTTGGACATGGTATATGATCTTTTTAATGTGTTGTTGGATTCTGATTGCTAAAATTTTGTTAAGGTATTTTTGCATCTATGTTCATCAGTGATATTGGCCTGTAG
>NW_011494018.1:24901-25478 GCF_000754665.1 Bison bison bison | reverse complement strand
TGGAAGAAGAACAAGCTGGAATCAAGATTGCCAGGAGAAATATCAATAACCTCAAATATGCAGATGACACCACCCTTATGGCAGAAAGTGAAGACGAACTAAAGAGCTTCTTGATGAAAGTGAAAGAGGAGAGTGAAAAAGTTGGCTTAAAGCTCAACATTCATTGGAGAAATGTCTATTTAGTTCTTTGGCCCATTTTTTGATTGGGTCGTATGGGGAGGGAGGAGGGAGGAGGGTTCAGGATGGGGAGCACATGTATACCTGTGATGAATTCATTTTGATATTTGGCAAAACTAATACAATTATGTAAAGTTTAAAAATAAAATAAAATTTAAAAAAAGTTAAAAAAAAAAAAGCTCAACATTCAGAAAACTAAGATTATGGCATTTGGTCCCATCACTTCATGGGAAATAGATGGGGAAACAATGGAAACAGTGTCAGACTTTATTTATTTGGGCTCCAAAATCACTGCAGATGGTGATTGTAGTCATGAAATTAAAAGATGCTTACTCCTTGGAAGGAAAGTTGTGACCAACCTAGATAGCATATTCAAAAGCAGAGACATTACTTTGCCAAC
>NW_011494018.1:21146-23309 GCF_000754665.1 Bison bison bison | reverse complement strand
ACAGGTATACATGTGTTCCTCATGTCGAACCCCCCTCCATTCTCCCTCTGCGTACCATCCCTCTGAGTCCTACTAGTGCACCAGTGCCAAGCTCCAGTATTATGCATCAAACTTGGACTGGCGATATGCTTCATATATGATATTATACATGTTTTAATGCCATTCTCCCAAATCATCCCACCCTCTCCCTCTCTCACGGAGTCCAAAAGACTGTTCTATACATCTGTGTCTCTTTTGCTGTCTCGCATACAGGGTTATTGATACCATCTTTCTAAAGTCCTTATATATGCGTCCATATAGACTACCTGATGAACTACGGAATGAGGTTCATGGCAGTGTACAGGAGACAGGGATCAAGACCATCCCCATAGAAAAGAAATGCAAAAAAGCAAAATGGCTGTCTGGGGAGGCCTTACAAATAGCTGTGAAAAGAAGAGAAGTGAAAAGCAAAGGAGAAAAGGAAAGATATAAGCATCTGAATGCAGAGTTCCAAAGAATAGCAGGAAGAGATAAGAAAGCCTTCCTCAGTGATCAATGCAAAGAAATAGAGGAAAACAACAGAATGACAAAGACTAGAGATCTCTTCAAGAAAATTAGAGATACCAAGGGAACATTTCATGCAAAGATGGGCTCGATAAAGGACAGAAACTGTATGGACCTAACAGAAGCAGAAGATATTAAGAAGAGTTGGCAAGAATACACAGAACTGTACAAAAAAAGATCTTCATGACCCAGATAATCATGATGGTGTGATCACTGACCTAGAGCCAGGCACCCTGCAATGTGAAAGTTAAGTGGGCCTTAGGAAGCATCACTACGAACAAAGCTAGTGGAGGTGATGGAATTCCAGTTGAGCTACTCCAAATGCTGAAAGATGATGCTGTGAAAGTGTGGCACTCAATATGCCAGCAAATTTGGAAAACTCAGCAGTGGCCACAGGACTGGAAAAGGTCAGTTTTAATTCCAATCCCAAAGAAAGGCAATGCCAAAGAATGCTCAAACTACCGCACAATTGCACTCATCTCACACGCTAGTAAAGTAATGCTCAAAATTCTCCAAGCCAGGCTTCAGCAATACATGAACCGTGAACTTCCTGATGTTCAAGCTGGCTTTAGAAAAGGCAGAGGAACCACAGGTCAAATTGCCAACATCCGTGGATCATGGAAAAAGCAAGAGAGTCCCAGAAAAACATCTGTTTCTTCTTTATTGACCATGCCAAAATCTTTGACTGTGTGGATCACAATAAACTGGAAAATTCTGAAAGAGATGGGAAAACCAGACCATCTGGCCTGCCTCTTGAGAAACCTATAGTGCAGGTCAGGAAGCAACAGTTGGAACTGGACAACAACAGACTGTTTCCAAATAGGAAAAGGAGTACGTCAAGGCTGTATATTGTCACCCTGCTTATTTAACTTATATGCAGAGTACATCATGAGAAATGCTGGACTGGAAGAAACACAAACTGGAATGAAGATTGCCGGGAGAAATATCAACAACCTCAGATATGCAGATGACACTACCTTTATGGCGGAAAGTGAAGAGAAACTAAAAAGCCTCTTGATGAAAGTGAAAGAAGAGAGCAAAAAAGTTGGCTTAAAGCTCAACATTCAGAAAACGAAGATCATGGCATCCGGTCCCATCACTTCATGGGAAATAGATGGAGAAACAGTGTCAGACTTTCTTTTTTGGGGCTCCAAAATCACTGCAGATGGTGACTGCAGCCATGAAATTAAAAGACGCTCACTTTTTGGAAGGAAAATTATGACCAAACTAGATAGCATATTCAAAAGCAGAGACATTACTTTGCCAACAAATGTCCCTCTAGTCAAGGCTCGGTTTTTCCAGTGGTCATGCATGGATGTGAGAGTTGGACTGTGAAGAAGGCTGAGTGCTGAAAACTTGATGCCTTTGAAGTGCAGTGTTGAAGAAGACTCTTGAGAGTCCCTTGGACTACAAGGAGATGCAACCAGTCCATTCTGAAGGAGATCAGCCCTGGGATTTCTTTGGAAGAAATGATGCTAAAGCTGAAATTTCAGTACTTTGGTCACTTGATGTGAAGAGTTGACTCACCGGGAAATACTGTGATGCTGGGAGGGATTGGGGGTAGGAGGAGAAGGGGACAACAGAGGATGAGATGGCTGGATGGCATCACTGACTCGATGG
>NW_011494018.1:19864-20650 GCF_000754665.1 Bison bison bison | reverse complement strand
TCCTGGCTATTATAAACAGTGCTGTGATGAACATTGGGGTACACGTGTCTCTTTCAATTCTGGTTTCCTCGGTGTGTATGCCCAGCAGTGGGATTGCTGGGTCATAAGGCAGTTCTATTTCCAGTTTTTTAAGGAATCTCCACACTCTTTTCCATAGTGGCTGTACTAGTTTGCGTTCCCACCAACAGTTTAAGAGGGTTCGCTTTTCTCCACACCCTCTCCAGCATTTATTGCTTGTAGACTTTTGGATCACAGTCATTCTGACTGGCGTGAAATGGTACCTCATTGTGGGTTTAATTTGCATTTCTCTGATAATGAGTGATGTGGAGTATCTTTTCATGTGTTTGTTAGCCATCTGTATGTCTTCTTTGAAGAAATGTCTATTTAGTTCTTTGGTGTAGTTTTTTATTGGTTCGTTTATGTTTCTGGAAATAAGCTGTAGGAATTGCTTGTATATTTTTAAGCTTAGTTCTTTGTCAGTTGCTTAATTTGCTATTATTTTCTCGCATTCTGAAAGCTGTCTTTTCACCCTGCTGATAGTTTCCTTTGTTGTGCAGAAGTTTTGAAGTTTAATTAGGTCCCATTTGTTTAGTCTTGCTTTTATTTCTAATATTCTGGGAAGTGGGTCATAGAGGATCCTGTTGTGATGTATGTCAGAGAGTGTTTTGCCTATGTTTTCTTCTAGGAGTTTGTAGCCTCTGATCTTAAATTTAGAGCTTTAATCCATTTTGAGTTTATTTTTGTGTATGTTATTAGAAAGTGTTCTAGTTTCATTCTTTTACAAGT
>NW_011494018.1:16782-19469 GCF_000754665.1 Bison bison bison | reverse complement strand
TTTTATTTCTTTTTCTGCTCCGATTGCTGTGGCCAAAACTTCCAAAACTATGTTGAATAGTAGTGGTGAGAGTGGGCACCCTTGTCTTGTTCCTGACTTTAGGGGAAATGCAGAGGAAGGTAAACTTCCAAACTCATTCTATGAGGCCACCATCACCCTAATACCAAAACCTGACAAAGATCCCACAAAAAAAGAAAACTACAGGCCAATATCACTGATGAACATAGATGCAAAAATCCTTAACAAAATTCTAGCAATCAGAATCCAACAACACATTAAAAATATCATACACCAAGACCAAGTGGGCTTTATCCCAGAGATGCAAGGATTCTTCAATATCCAGAAATCAATCAATGTAATACACCACATTAACAAATTGAAAAATAAAAGCCATATGATTATCTCAATAGATGCAGAGAAATCCTTTGAGAAAATTCAACATCCATTTATGATAATAACTCTCCAGAAAGCAGTAATAGAAGGAACATACCTCAACATAATAAGCTATATATGACAAACCCACAGCAAACATTATCCTAAATGGTGAAATCTGTTTTTTATTTATAGCATTCTCTTTGGAGTTTTATGACTCTAAGGGATCTATGACTTTACTGTCTGCTAGCTAGTTTGTAAGTCTTTACATTGAGAAAATTAATACAATTTCAAATAATTCTTGTTAAGCAAAATACAAATGTTGTCTGGTGGAAGTTTGATCAATTTTCCTGACCATTACAGATAAAGACAGCTTTCCTCTCATTTGTAAATTCATTTATTTATGTGTGCTCAGTCACCTCAATCATGTCTGACTCTTTGAGTCAGCCAGGGTCCTCTGTCCATTGGATTTTCCAGGCTAGAATACTGGAGTGGGTTGCTATGCCCTCCTCCATGACATCTTCCCAACCCAGGAATTGAACTCGTGTCTCCTGGGGCTCCTGCACTGCGGGAAAAATCTTTACCAGTAAGCCACTGGTGAAGCCCCATTTCACATCTCTGATGGAACAAAGCAAGAGAGGATTATCCTTTAGACTGATTATTATGTGTTCCTTTTTGCCTTGTTATGCAGTGAGCTAAATCAAATCTTTGTCATGTGTTCATTTTATATTTGTATGAGTAGTGATTTCACTTTTTAAAAGTATTTTCTTCCACATATTAAAATAAAGACCATTTTAGAGAGATAAGCTAAAAGACTCATATAAGTTTAGATAATTTCTCCAAAGAAGACATACAGATGGCTAACAAACACATGAAAAGATGCTCCACATCACTCATTATCAGAGAAACGCAAATTAAACCCACAATGAGGTACCATTTCACGCCAGTCAGAATGACTGTGATCCAAAAGTCTACAAGCAATAAATGCTGGAGAGGGTGTGGAGAAAAGGGAACCCTCTTACACTGTTGGTGGGAATGCAAACTAGTACAACCGCTATGGAGAAGAGTGTGGAGATTCCTTAAAAACTGGAAATAGAACTGCCATACGACCCAGCAATCCCACTGCTGGGCATACACACTGAGGAAACCAGAATTGAAAGAGATACATGTACCCCAATGTTCATCACAGCACTGTTTATAATAGCCAGGATATGGAAGCAACCTAGATGTCCATCAGCAGATGAATGGATAAGAGAGCTGTGGTACATATACACAATGGAGTATTACTCAGCCACTAAAAAGACTACATTTGAATCAGTTCTAATGAGGTGGCTGAAACTGGAGCCTATTATAACGAGTGAAGTAAGCCAGAAAGAAAAACACCAGTACAGTATACTAACGCATATATATGGAATTTGCTGTTGCTAATTCGCTTCATTCGTGTCCGACTCTATGCGACCCCATGGACTGCAGCCTACCAGGCTTCTCCGTCCATGGGATTCTCCAGGCAAGAATACGAGTGGGTTGCCATTTCCTTCTCCAATGCATGAAAGTGGGAAGTGAAAGTGAAGTCACTCAGTCGTGTCCGACTCTTATCGACCCCATGGACTGCAGCCTACCAGGCTCCTCCACCCATGAGATTTTCCAGGCAACAGTACTGGAGTAGGGTGCCATTGCCTTCTTCCATATGGAATTTAGAAAGATGGTAACGATAACCCTGCATGCGAAACAGCAAAAGAGACACAGATGTATAGAACAGTCTTTTGGACTCTGTGGGAGAGGGAGAGGATGGGATGATTTGGGCAAATGGCATTGAAGTATCATATATGAAATGAATTGGCAGTCCAGTTTCGGTGCATGATACAGGATGCTTGGGGCTGGCACACTGGGATGACCCAGAGGGATGGTATGGGGAGGGATGTGGGAGGGGGTTTCAGGATGGGGAACACGTGTACACCCATGATAAATTCATGTTGATGTATGGCAAAACCAACACAATATTGTAAAGTAATTAGCCTGCAATTAAAATAAACGACCCAATCAAAAAATGGGCCAAAGAACTAAATAGACATTTCTCCAAAGAAGACATACAGATGGCTAACAAACACATGAAAAGATGCTCAACATCACTCATTATCAGAGAAATGCAAGTCAAAACCACTATGAGGTACCATTTCACACCAGTCAGATTGGCTGTGATCCAAAAGTCTACAAATAATAAATGCTGGAGAGGGTGTGGAGAAAAGGGAACCCTCTTATACTGTTGGTGGGAATGCAAACTAGTACAGCCACTATGGAGAACAGTGTGGAGATTC
>NW_011494018.1:12133-16121 GCF_000754665.1 Bison bison bison | reverse complement strand
ATGTAAAGTTTAAAAATAAAATAAAATTAGAAAAAAAATAAAAATAAAAAATGCAATAAAAAAATGTTTAGATAGTTTTATCCTGTGGGTTACTTTACCACAGGTTTTCTGTTCTATTTGGAAGAGGGGGCTTGCTCCTATTTAATCAATTTTTAAAAAGAAAAATCTCCTTTAAAACTTATTTTGAAATCAAATGTTCCATTTTCATCCACCTCATTAGAACTTTTTCTAATGTATTCTTTTTAATGGCTGAGTAATACTCCATTGTGTATATGTACCACAACTTTATGCAAGACAGCAAAAGAGACACAGATGTATAGAACAGTCTTTTGGACTCTGTGGGGGGGATTATTTGGGAGAATGGCTTTAAAACATGTATAATATCATATAAGAAATGAATTGCCAGTCCAGGTTTGATGCAGGACACAGGAAGCTTGGGGCTGGTGCACTGGGATGACCCAGAGGGATGGTATGCAGAGGGAGGTGGGAGGGGGCTTCAGGATGGGGAACGTGTACACGCATGGTGGATGCATGTTGATGTATGGCAAAACCAATACAATATTGTAAAGTAAAAAAAAATAATAATAAAAATTAAAAAAAAAAGAAATAAAATGTTCCAATAGCACTTTCTCATCTCTGCTTCTATTTTTGTGGTTACCAAAAGATTGCAGGCTCTTAGGTGGTTAAGGACTAAGGAAATTAAGCCTATTTTCCTCTTAATATGTTATTTTTGGATAAATTTGCAAAAGGTTTTTTTATAGATCAGAGATTATTAGGATAAGTAATGACCAAAATCTAATATTGACTGCTTAATTTATGCCAAATATTGTACAAAAACTTTTTTTGTTTGTTTTTAAATTGTCTCCTTTAAAATTTTTAAAGTGATTTATATGTGGTTGGAAGATAGAAAAATTAAGACAAGGAGTTGTTCAGCTTTGTGCCTCAGGACATACTGTTAGTGAGGAGCAGACCTGAAAGTACAGTTCTAGACTGACCTCAAGTCGTGATCGTGAACTCACATTATTTTCCATGTAAAAATTTACCAAATAGTTAGCAGGAACCTTCTTTAACATCCATCAAGAAAGTCTTTCTGAACACTGTTTCTTGCCCTAATTCATGGAGGCATTAAAAATGGATTGGAAAATTGGGAATTTGAAAGATATTACCTTCTTCCTCTGAGAATTTTTCATTTCCTCTCTTAGGAGAATTTATAATTTTAGTCATTTTCTTTACTTTCTTAATTAACAGGACATTACTCGTCAACTACAAATTGGCAGTTATCATTGACACTTTTCATTCATCAATGTTGTTTTTGTTGTTCAGTTGCTAAGTTGGGTCTGACATTTTTTGACTCCATGGACCACAGCACACCAGGCTCCCCTTCACTATCTCCTGGAGTTTGCTCAGATTCATGTCCACTGAGTTGGTGATGCTATTTAACCATCTCATCCTCTGCCACCCTCTTCTTTGGCCTTCAAACTTTCCCAGCATGAAGATCTTTTTCAACGAGTCTGCTCTTTGCACCAGATGGCCAAAGTGTTGGAGCTTCAGCTTCAGGAGCAGTCCTTTCAATGACTATTCACAGCTGATTTCCTCTAGGATGGACTGGTTTGATCTCCTTGCAGTCCAAGGATCTCTCGAGTCTTCTCCAGCACCATAATTCACAAGCACCGATTCTTGTCTCTCAGAATTCTTTATGGTCCAACTCTAGCATCTGTACATGCCTATTGAAAAAAAAAATAGCTTTGACTATAAGAACCTTTTTCAGCAAAGTAATATCTCTGCTTTTGAATATACTGCTAGGTTTGTCACAGCTTTCCCTCCAAGGAGCAAATATCTTTTAATGTCATGGTGGCATTGATTTTGAAGCTCAGGAAAATAAAATATGTCCCTGCTTCAGTTATCTACTAAACAACTTAAAGAGAGTGTCTGTATCCTTTGATGGGAAGCCAGAAACTTGCTCCAAGGCTGCAATATTGTTTCTGTTGGGTATTTGTTTCTCCTTTGTTTCACATCTCCTTTCTTTCCTAATTAAGAACTGCAAACCTGTCCCTTGGAACTCAGAGAAAGTCAGGGAGACTGAATGAAGCCTATTTCCTGTAATTGAGGAAGTGGGAGACACAAAGCTTTTGTGCTCAGGAGCCCCACAGAACCTGGCTTTGTATCACCAGCAGTGAGTTTTATTAGGACTTCATTTTCTCTATGTTCTCACAAAGTTAGTCATCCTAAAGATTTGAGGTGATTTATCTTTTGGTTTTGATTTGCATTTCCTCCTTGATTAATGAGGTTGAGCACCTTCCCATGTTCCTATTGGCATTTTTATATTTTCCTTGGAAAAATATCTATTCAGGTTTTTTGGCCATTTTTAAATTGAGTTATTTGATCTTATGTTATTTGGTTATAGAAGTCCCTTACATATTAACTCCTTATGAGCATATGATTTGATAGTTTTGTTTTGTTTTGTTTTTCCATTCTATAGGTTACATTTTCATGTTGTTTGTTTCCTTCGATGTGTAGAAGCAGTCTAGATTTAGAACTTGAGATCCTAGACTTCAGACTGATGTCATGATAGGGTAAAGCTTAACTTATCTGATAGCTTTTGCATCTGGGAGCCCTGAGCTGGCCTTTTACAAGCCTGACAACCTCACCTGATAAACTTCATCTACATAGCTCTGTGTCTACGTGGAGAAGGAAAAAGAGCTAAAAGAGTCTGGTTTTCTAGCCATCTCTGCCAATGCACCATTCATATCAGTGCAGTTATCTTGGACTCACAATAAAAGTCCAGCAATGTGTTGTTTACCAGAGAATGACCTCAGTCCATATCACATGGAATGGAATAATCATTCCATTTTTAGGGAGAACAACCAAGTTCTCCCTAAATTCATTATGGTCAGATACAAAGCAAAGTGATGAATGTAAAGATATAGCCCTGTGTGTGGACAGATATAGCCATGTGTGTGATTAAACATAGACCTGTGTATGACAATATACAAACTTCTTTATAGAAATAGATAAACCTGTGTGTTATATATCAATTATATATGCATATACATAGACAAATGCATCCATATAGATAGTCAAATACTAACCCATATCAGCTACAGACCTGTGTGTGTTCACATTTAGACAAAAGGTTCAATTGGGTGGAAACCTACATAACATTTAATATGTAGGTACAAGGGGTACCAATATACTTGTATGTTGTTGGTTCAGGGATATGGGTGTTTGGATTTAACAAATATTTGTGGCCATGAGGACTGAACTATAATTCATGACAGCAAAAGTCACTGAGCCCTTTCTGAGAAGCTCACTGAAAATGCAAATCAAATATAAATAGCATCCTCTTCTTTTATTTTTTTAACAAAACCAAAAGGTCAGTCATATGTACACTCCATGGAGATAATTACAGATTTTTATTGAGACATCAGTAAATCCTTCACAATATGTGTCCTGTTCTGGATGGGAAAACACAATACAAAAACAGGTTATTCTCCTCAAAATAAATATATAGTATTGTGGCATTCTAAATAAATTTTTATGGGAAGTTTTCAAACCTTGCCTACTGACTCTGTTTAAAGGAAGAAGAGAAGGAAAGGGAGGAGGAGGAGAAAGTGCCTCAGAATTCAAACTTCTAGATATTGCAAAACCTGACATAGTAAGTAGAAAATTGTGAAATTAGCTGAAATTAATAATTATATTGACATATTATTTTAACTTTTAGGCAAAATAGGGTTTCATATTTTACTTACCCAGACAAAAATAAATTCTAGATGGGTAAATAAAGTATTTTTTAAAATTTATTTTATTGAAGCATAGTTGATTTACAATGTTAATTTCTTCTGTTAATACTACAGCAAAATTATTCAGTTATATATTTGTGTATGTCCTTGGTCACTCAGTCGTGTCTGACTCTTTGAAATCCCAGGGACTGTAGTCCACCAGGATCTTCTGTCCATGGGATTCTCCAGGCAAGAATACTGGAGTGGGT
>NW_011494018.1:9440-11763 GCF_000754665.1 Bison bison bison | reverse complement strand
TATACATAGCAGTATCCATGTGCTCATCCCAAACTCCCAATCCTTTGCTCCCCACACCTCCCCCTCAGCAACCACAAATCTGTTATCTGTGTCTATAAGTCTGTTTCATCGATAAATTTATTTGTGTCATATTTTAGATTCCCCATATGAGTGACATGTTATATGTCTTTTTCTTTCTGACTGCCTTAAGTATGATAATCTCTAGGTCCTTCCATGTTGACAGAAATAGCATTCTTTTATTCTTTTTTATGGCTCTGTAGAATCTCCAGTGGCTCCTGCATTGGCAAGCAGATTCTTGACAACTGAGGCAGCTGGAAAGCTCAAGATGTCTTTTTATTAGGGGATTAATCCCACTCATCAGGGCACCACCTTCATGAACTAATCAATTTCCAATCGAAGTCCTCCAAATACCACCACATTAGAAATAATTTAATTTATGATTTTAGATAGGGACACAAACTCTCAGTCTATGATAGCATCCAAAAGTAGAAGAACAAATTATATAATATCTGACAAACAAAATGCTTGCTATAATTTGTAAATGCTATTGAGTTTGGAAAGACAAAAAATGATATAAGAAATCTCCATGTAACAGGATAAAAATAATCAGGATATGAGGTTTCCCACACACGGTGATTTACTGGCAAAAAGCACCCATCACCCCATAGCCTTGCCCTGTCATGGATCCAGACTAAATATGAAAGTGAAAAGTGAAAGTCACTCAGTCTTGTCTGACTTTTTGTGACTCTCCAGGCAAGAAAACTGGAATGGGTGGCTGTTCCCTTCTCCAGGGGATCTTTCCAACCCAGGAATTAAACTGGGGTCTCCTATATTGCAGGTGGATTCTTTACCAGCTGAGCTATATGGGAAACATACAAATAGGCTTCTTTGATCATATGCTTCCAAACAAATTAAAGGAAGATAATACGTTGTTTCAAGCCTGATTCAGAGAGGGAGATAATTTTATGAATGATGTCTCTGAGAGATAAAACAGTATATTTTGACTTTTTTATCACTAGCAATTTGTGTAATATTAATGAGAGATGAGCATGGCATACAAAGTCATGGCATATGAAGTTAACATCTTTTTTAACAATGATATCACCCAAAATATCTGGTGTCAAGCTCCATCATGCATATTAGATGCTCGTGGATCATGGATTATGCTAAAAAATTTACATGTAAAGGGCAGAGGCTGGATCTTTATAGAAGGCTATAAAACATATAAGCAAAAGAATAGATTGGGATATTGAATAATAGTGGAAGCTTTACCAGATATTCCAAACTATCTGAGAAGAAAGATTGGTCACCTTTATGAAAATATAACTCCAAACAATGCTGGTAAACTTGAGGAAATAATGTAATTGCCCAGTTGGGAAAATAAGTAAGATTTGGGTATTTTTATGCATATGTACCTTGTTCAATCAATCCCTGGAGAAGGAAATGGCAACCCACTCCAGTACTCTTGCCTTGAAAATCCCATGGATGGAGGAGCTTGGTGCAGGCTACTATCCATGGGGTCGCAAAGAGTCAGGCATGACTGCGCGACTTCACTTCACCTTGTTCAATCAGATTTATTTATAAAGATAGTCTCCTTATGTTTAATATTACAGCTCTGAAATATTCACCTTCAACCTCAGCATGCTAAGACATACAAAGAACAAATATACGTATATATATATATATATTATCTTGCAGACAAAAATAAGACATATACTTCAAATATTAATATAGGTTGTCTCTGTGTGGGTATGAGTGAACAAAGGTTTTCTGTCATATTTCTATACTATTTTTTCACTATGTGTAATGAGTCATTAATTCTGAAAAAGATTATATTATTTAAGACAGAAACATGAGGAAATCTTCCACTAATTAAATAAATTTACATTATTACCTATAGCTTAAATCATTACATAGATCATAAATCTACAGTCTCAATGAAAGTGAAAGTGAAAGTTGCTCACTTGTGTCCGACTCTTTGTGACCCCATGGACTATACAGTCTATGGAATTCTCTAGGCCAGAATACTGGAGTGGGTAGCCTTTCCCTCCTCCAAGGGATCTTCCCAACCCAGGGATTGAATCCAGGTCTCCCACATTGCAGGAAGATTCTTTACCAACTGAGCCACAAGGGAAGTCTCAATAAAGATATTTTTTTGACATCTTTAATTGCAGAAATCTTACAAATGTATTTTAAACAAAATATATACTTTGAAGAAGGAAAATCTTAAATATTTTTGATCACTGGAATTATTCACATAATAATATTTTTTTCATCTTGACAAAGTTATTAAACATGAGGATATATTTGTTATTGTTGTTGT
>NW_011494018.1:4078-9340 GCF_000754665.1 Bison bison bison | reverse complement strand
AGGCAAGAATACTGGAGTGGGTTGCCATTCCCTTCTCCAGCAAATCTTCCCAACCCAGGAATCAAACGCAGATTTCCTGCATTGTAGGAGATCTGGGTTCGATTTACTACAGTTAAGTAGTCACATATGACTTTCCTGGGAAAAGCAATTCTTCAGCGAAAATAAGTGATGCTTTTCCCTGGTGCTTCAATTTCTTTTTCTGATCCAGAGCTTTTTCATGGCATTTTGCATCTCTCCATTTCTCAGAGTGTAGATTAGAGAGTTCAATATAGGGGTGACGGTGGTATAAAACACAGCCAAAGATGTATCAACAGGTAAAGTAGACGGTGGTCTCACATACAGAAAAATACAGGGCACAAAGAAGAGGAGCACCACAGTGATGTGGGAACCACAGGTGGAGAAAGCTTTGTGCCTTCCTTTCTGACTAAGATTCTTCAGGAAGTGCAGGATGACCCCATAAGAAATGAGTTAAGAGTGTAAAGATGACCACTGACATTGTGCCATCATTGGCAACTACTGAGAGGGCAGTAATGTGGGTGTCAGTGCAGGCAAGTTTTAACAAGGGGTACAAGTCACAGATGAAATGGTCAATGACATTGGGGCCACAGAAGGGAAGGTTGTAAACAAATATTGGATGAAGGATAGCATGTAAAATCCCACCAACCCAGGCAAAGAGCAGTAGCAGAACACACATTCGCTGATTCATGATTGTCAAATAATGCAAGGGTTTGCAGATGGCCATGTAGCAGTCATAGGCCATGACCACCAGGAGTAAAATCTCAGCACCACCAAATAAGTGCTCCATAAAAAGCTGGGCCATGCAAGCTTGGAAGGAAATGGTTTTCTTCTCACAGAGGAAGTTTTTAATCATATTTGGGATGAAGGATGTAGAATAAAGAGCATCAAGAAGTGACAAATTTACCAAAAAACTAGTACATAGGGGCATCCAGGGTTGGGCTGAATACCACAGTCAGGACAGCAAGCAAGTTGCCCAACATTGTCACAATATAGATGAGCAAGAACATGACAAATAATATTTTCTGACCCTGGGAGCTCTGAGTGAGCCCTAAGAGGACAAACTCAGTTACATTATTTCTATGTTCCTTAGGTGCTCCTTTATATCTTAGTTCAGAGTTCAGGACCAAGTTACCTATGAATATAATTATTAGAAGTGAGTTACTGAAGTCTTTCAATAATATGTTTATTCATTTGACAAATATGCTTTATTATGTTCTGATGCTTTCAGATATTATAATACAGACTGATTAAAACATTGTCCTAAACTTAACAATCTTATAGACTCATGGAGAAGCAAGTGATTAGAGACATTTCTGGGCAAAAGACACAGTATTAAATAAATGAGTTGCCACAATTAGCTCTCCATGTAGATGCTAATTAAATTGTACATAAGCTAATAACATATAAAAATAAAAAATGATTAAACATTTAATAAAAAAGGAAAGCAAAGTTTACCTTTATATTTACTTTCCATTTAATAAAGTATGTGACTTATTACATTCTAGAAGTGGAAGAATCTTTTTAATGAATTTTTGAATACAAAATAGACATATCTGATGATTTAATTTTTTTTCAGAATTTAGGAAATGATAACACAACATCAATAGACAAAAGTAGCTTGGAGAAAAATTTACATGAATAAGAATATTAAATGAAAGTGAAAGTCACCCAGTCTGTCTGACTCTTTGCAACCCCATGGACTAGCCCATGGAATTCTCCAGGACAGAATACTGGAGTGGGTTCCCTTCTCCAGGAGATCTCCCCAGTCCAGGGATTGGACCCAGGTTTCCTGCATTGCAGGCAAATTCTTTACCAGCTGAACCACCACATAGAGTTAATATCTAAAATTGACAAATATGCATAAGCAATTAACTAATAAAAATAAAATTATAAATGAAAGTTAAAGGAAGAATACCTCTAAATGGTGAGCAAACATGTGATATGATGCTGAAGCTCATCTGTGAACATAAAAAGTAGAAATTGAAGTCACAGCTTGATTACTATAGCATTAACTTGTTTTCTTAAACATCACTGAATCAAGGTGTACAGAGGCTGCTTCATCTTTTTAAATTTTAACAGGTCATTATATTTTCTTTCTTTTCAAGTGATAGGAAGATAATAAGAGAAAGAATTACAGGGGAAACTGTGTTTCTATCTCAGTGTTTTGAACAAAGCAATCCATTGAATCTTTGACATTTTTGAGAAACCACCCACATGATTAAAAAAAAAAAAAAAAGGAAAAAAAAGTATAAAAGAATTGAATCGGTCTTCACATATTTTAGGAATCACAGAGGATTCATAACATGGCTGACTATGAAAATCACAAAATAAAACTCTTAAATGACTGAATTCTCAGAACATCAATGTACTAGAGCAAAATCGTGAGCCTAGTTCAGAATTTTGTGTCTAAATATATTTCCAGGTTTACCAGCAAATGGAGAAAGCCATTCAACTCACGTTCTGGGCTCTAGTGCCTTCTCAGAGCATAAACTTTTGTTCACTGATGCCATCTCTGGAAACACTGTGAACAAGATACATGCAGCATCACTGGACTTTGAACTGGTTCCAAGTGACCAACACTTTCCATGCTTGCAGGAAATCCAATCCATCTCAGACATTCAAGGAAAAAAATACTCTCAAATTGTTTGGATTTTCAAAGTGAATATCAAAGTCTTATTACCTAAAAAACTCTGAATCTTGATTGTGAAGAGGAGCTCAAAATGCTCACCATTGGGCGATGTGTCCTGATAACAAACACATATTAAATCAACATTTTGATGGAGGAAAAAATCCAAATTATGTAAGATTTGTTCACAATAAAATTTTTGCTGTTTGCATTTATACCAATGAAAGTGAAATGGTGAAATAGCCTTTGTGACATTTTGATTCTCAGTCAGTTATACTGCCCTATTTTTATACAGCATTGTTCTTTGGATTTCCTGAAAGAAGGAAAATAATTTCATATACTTACATTATTGTGTTTTGATTCTGTCACTTTGATTTGAGAAGAAGTCTATCATGTGATTACTACTATAGACACATTGTCTCTGTGGTAAGGGCAAAGGATTCTAAACTTTATCTAAATTTACTTTATCTACATTTAACTGAAGAACCTACTATTGAATCATTCAATTAGTGCATCTCTAATGGTAATTCTTTTCTAATTAAATTCTTTGAGACTGTAATCATAATTCTGAGGGTATACACTTTATCTCCAGAGATGCCAGGATAATCACTGTGTAGAAAAGAATTTACAGAACTCTGTCCTCTGGGGGAAAATAATAAAAAATAACTTGATGTCATTTCACTAAAACAGAAAAGTCCAGTACAAGCAGAAATGATACATGCAAAAACCTTCTTATTTAAATTATGACCTTCAAAATTGGCAAATCTCTTTAAGTTTAAACTGCCTTTAAAGATTATTTCTGAACTGATTTCCAAAAACAATGAATACTAATTTCAGAACAAGTAATTTAAAGTTTATTTTAAATGCAGATAAAATTGTCACATAATTTCAGACAGGTAAGTTGATAGAATCTGTTTATCAAAGTCTGGAAAGAGAAAACATTTGTGGGGCTATTTCATTCATCTCAGAATGCTCATGGGGCATTCACCAAAGTAGAAAATACACTAGACCATGACACAAGGTGCAATATCATACAGTTTATATATATATATATATATAATGTAGTTCAATTAGAAATTGATAACAAAAGTATAATATTTTCTAATTACTTAATAAACAAAGGCAGGAAATTAATCATGAACATTTTCAGGTATATTTTCAACAGAAAGAGTGTGATATACATGTATTAAAATAAATATGAAAGGCATCTATGAAATATACACATATATACACATATATATGAAGGGCTAAATATAACAATATAATACTGTATATATAAATTAACTGTATGCAGCTAAAGGAGTGTGTAAAGACAAATTTATAGCTTTGAATGAAAATATAAAAAAACAATAAATAAATATTTTCAGGAATAAACTGAGTTTCTGTCTTATGATGTTAGAAAAGAAAAATAAAAATAAACCCAGAAAACACTGTAGTATGGAAACAGTATTGAGAATACAAACTTCATTGAAAAAATGATTGAAAATAACAAATCTATTTAAAACTAGAAATTGACTCTTTGAACATGAAATAAATTGCTAAGTTTCTAGAAAATGGACCAAGGGAAAGCAATAAAAAAATTATCAGGATCAATATTGAAAAGCAGATCCTCACTTCAGATTTCACAAATTATAGAAAGTTAATGCAATTATATTTTAAATGAATTTATGACAGCATAATTGCCAACTGAAAGAAAATGGACCTCTGTTACGGAAAAGACAACTTTCTAAACACAAACAGAAAAGTAATTAAAAACTGGAATAATATAATACCTAAGTAGCTTATAATCCTACCTTTCTTCCCCAAAATTCATTGTTTGTAAGTGTAATCAATCAATTTTTGCATAACAACTAATCCAGGTATAGTATCAATCTTACATAAATACCTTTAAAGAAAGGAGAAAATTAATATGCATCCTAATGCGTTTTATGCACCAAACATAACTCTTAGAATGAAACAAGGGCATCAAAAGGAAAATAAAGATTAATATCTCACAATGGCAGATACAAAGTTCTGAACATGTTAGTTATTTTGATATTTTTGGATGTTCTCTTTATGATTTTTTAAAAATTCTGTTTGATATAGTTTCAAGCCAGGTCGGCAGAAGTGCTCAGGTGAGCACTAATCATGAATACTACTGACGCAAAGTCTTTCTAAGTATTAAACCAACAGCAGGGGGAGGAGCCAAGATGGCTGAGGAGTAGGACTGGGAGAACACTTTCTCCCCCACAAATTCATCAAAGGAGCATTTAAACATCGAGTAAATTCCACAAAACAAATTCTGAATGCCGGCAGAGGACATCAGGCACCCAGAAAAGCAACCCAACTCTTCGAAAGGAGAGAGAAGAAATACAGCTCCCCCCACCAGAACACCGACACAAGCTTCCCTAACCAGGAAACCTCGACAAGCCACCTGTACAAACCCGCACACAGCGAGGAAACGCCACAATAAAGAGAACTCCACAAACTGCCAGAATACATAAAGGACACCCCAAACTCAGCAATTTAAACAAGATGAAGAGACAGAGGAATACTCAGCAGATAAAGGAACAGGATAAATGCCCACCAAACCAAACAAAAGAGGAAGAGATAGGGAATCTACCTGATAAAGAATTCCG
>NW_011494018.1:3208-3735 GCF_000754665.1 Bison bison bison | reverse complement strand
AAGACAAAAAGAAAGACCATGAGAAAATACTTGAGGAGATAATAGTGGAAAACTTCCCTAAAATGGGGAAGGAAATAATCACCCAAGTCCAAGAAACCCAGAGAGTCCCAAACAGGATAAACCCAAGGAGAAACACCCCAAGACACATATTAATCAAATTAACAAAGATCAAACACAAAGAACAAATATTAAAAGCAGCCAGGGAAAAACAACAAATAACACACAAAGGAATTCCCATAAAGATAACAGCTGATCTCTCAATAGAAACTCTTCAAGCCAGGAGGGAATGGCAAGACATACTTAAAATGATGAAAGAAAATAACCTACAGCCCAGATTATTGTACCCAGCAAGGATCTCATTCAAGTATGAAGGAGAAATCAAAAGCTTTTCAGACAAGCAAAAGCTGAGAGAATTCTGAACCACCAAACCAGCTCTCCAACAAATACTAAAGGATATTCTCTAGACAGGAAACACAAAAACAGTGTATAAACTCAAACCCAAAACAATAAAGTAAATGGCAACGGGA
>NW_011494018.1:2412-2739 GCF_000754665.1 Bison bison bison | reverse complement strand
TCAAATCAACAAAATTAGAAACGAAAATGGAGAGATCACAACAGACAACACAGAAATACAAAGGATCATAAGAGACTACTATCAACAATTATATGCGAATAAAATGGACAACGTGGAAGAAATGGACAAATTCTTAGAAAAGTACAACTTTCCAAAACTCGACCAGGAAGAAATAGAAAATCTTAACAGACCCATCACAAGCATAGAAATTGAAACTGTAATCAAAAATCTTCCAGCAAACAAAAGCCCCGGTCCAGAAGGCTTCACAGCTGAATTCTACCAAAAATTTAGAGAAGAGCTGACACCTATCCTGCTCAAACTCTTCCA
>NW_011494018.1:0-801 GCF_000754665.1 Bison bison bison | reverse complement strand
TTGGAAGAATCAATATAGTGAAAATGAGTATACTACCCAAAGCAATTTATAGATTCAATGCAATCCCTATCAAGCTACCAACAGTATTCTTCACAGAGCTAGAACAAATAATTTCACAATTTGTATGGGAAAACAAAAAACCTCGAACAGCCAAAGCGATCTTGAGAAAGAAGAATGGAACTGGAGGAATCAACCTACCTGACTTCAGGCTCTACTACAAAGCCACAGTTATCAAGACAGTATGGTACTGGCACAAAGACAGAAATATAGATCAATGGAATAAAATAGAAAGCCCAGAGATAAATCCACGCACATATGGACACCTTATCTTTGACAAAGGAGGCAAGAATATACAATGGATTAAAGAAAATCTCTTTAACAAGTGGTGCTGGGAAAACTGGTCAACCACTTGTAAAAGAATGAAACTAGAACACTTTCTAACACCATACACAAAAGTAAATTCAAAATGGATTAAAGATCTAAATTTAAGACCAGAAACTATAAAACTCTTAGAGGAGAACATAGGCAAAACACTCTCTGACATACATCACAGCAGGATCCTCTATGACCCACCTCCCAGAATATTGGAAATAAAAGCAAAAATAAACAAATGGGACCTAATAACCTTAAAAGCTTCTGCACATCAAAGGAAACTATTAGCAAGGTGAAAAGACAGCCTTCAGAATGGGAGAAAATAATAGCAAATGAAGCAACTGACAAACAACTAATCTCAAAAATATACAAGCAACTCCTCCAGCTCAACTCCAGAAAAATAAATGACCCAATCAAAAAATGGGCCAA
>NW_011494017.1:23806-24514 GCF_000754665.1 Bison bison bison | reverse complement strand
AGTTTCTCGTTCTCGATGTATGTGTCTTTCTTGAGCTTGCCGGCCACCAGCCGCTCGGCCTCCACCGCCGCCTTCAGGACCAGCTCCTTGACCTGCGCGTCCAGTCTCTGCATTTCGCTCACCTGGCCGAGGCAAGAGCAGGGCAGGGTCAAGTGTGTCCCTGCACCACCTCCCAAGACAGGGACGCTGGGGGGAGAGGCCAGCTTCACCCCTACAAGCCCTGTTCCTTCAGTCTCTGGCCCTGGGGCCGTGGAGAGTGTGAGCATCAAGTGTGACAACACGTGAGCCCCCTGCACGGTGCTGGGCACACGCAGGCACTCGGGGAACATCCGTTCTCTTCCCTCCCACTGCCAGGAGGGAAGTCCCACTGGGCCAGGGACTGTCAGGCAAAGGACGGACAGCAGGGCAGGCAACGTGCGTTACCACTGACTGGGCATCAAGCTGAGGCCTTTAACAGCCACATTCGTCCAACACTTAGCGAGTATCTATGAGCCACGGTGCCAGGCACGCGTCTACGCTCTGGAAAACAGCAGACGCGACAGACAGGCACCCCGCCCGTGGAAGCTGACAGACAGCACCCACCTGAGGATGTATATGACTGATGGGTCAGAAAGGGCAGGTGCGCGTGCGAGAGCAGCGCAGGGCGACAGGAGGGGCAGTGGTCGGGGGCTCTCAGCCTCACCCCTGGGCTTCCCACACTTCACACAC
>NW_011494017.1:21208-21334 GCF_000754665.1 Bison bison bison | reverse complement strand
AAGCGCGCCACGCAGGCGGCCGGGTACCTTCGTTATGGAGAAGTCTAGCCTGACGTAGACGATGACGGTGAAGAAGAGGATGTAGAAGGTGGCCACCACCAGCAGCGGCTCCTGCCGGCTGAGCAC
>NW_011494017.1:16803-20634 GCF_000754665.1 Bison bison bison | reverse complement strand
GGACCCCCCAGGGCCCCGGTCCTACTCCACTCCGCTCCCCGCCCAGCAGGGGTTCCACCTGGCCCCGAAACCGGGGGCCCACTGCCAGAAAAGCCTGCCTGAGCACGTCTCGTCCCCCGTGCCAAGGGCAGGCGGCCCTGTGAGGGCCCACTGGTTTCTACCGGCTGGACTCATGGAGATGCTGGGCTCTGTGTGCCCCATCCTGGTTCAGCAGAGGCTGTCTTCTGATGAGATCCCTCTCCCTTCCAGATTCCTTGCTTTCTGCTTAAATCGGCCAAAGACAGCTCCTCTGTCTATAACCATGGAACCTGATACACCATCTGAGACCTTGGCCTTCTGAACCTGGTCTGACCAGCCCAGATAGGACAGACTGTCTCCACTGTCCTTCCCCCTGTGAGGAGCACAGCACAGGCCACCCGCCTGCCTCAACTCTGAGTTCTTTCCTGCTGGTGGGCACCCGTCGGCCTGGGGCCATCACCCAGGCCTGCTGTGGATGTTCCAGGTTAAACCGCCAGGAGCCCCTCCTCTGCACCCTGGAACCCAGAGTCCCCAAGACACCAAGAGGGTGGGACCAGGAGGGGCAGGAAGGGAGGGCACACTCACTTGGCCCCTTCCGGCAGGATGATCTTCACGGTCAGAGAGTCTATGACCTGCTCATCAAACACGTGGTCCACCAGCCTCATCTTCAACGCGTACTGGTCTCCTAAGGGTCGAGCAGACACAGCGGTGAGTGGCTCGTGTGCTCCTTTCCAAGTGCTAGAACCCAGGCCCTGCGCGCCACAAGGAGCAACGGCCACTGCCAAGTGCCCGCCGCTAATGAAAGGCCGCGTCAGCCAGCTCTCGCTCAAGGAGCGCCCTGCGTCTGATGGGGCTCCAGAGACAGCTGTCAGCGTGCTGAAGACACGGAAGCCACCCGTGAGAAGGGGTTCCTGAGGCCAGCCTTCCTGAGAACGAGGAGAACACGCTCTCCCCATCAGATCATCACACACAACAACGAGAAACCCCACAGGAAAGAAAAAGACAGGCTTTGCCTTTTCCACCCTCTAATTACTGAAGACTGACCCAGGTTATAGAGGTACTCGTAGCTTGGGAGGTTGTAGCCAACGATGTAATGGGTCTTCCAGCCACCGAAGAGCGGGAAGCGAGGCCGGATCTCCATCTCTACGGAGTCGTCCAGGATGAGCAGGTGGCTGGTGGACACGTTGCCAATCTCGTCGCGGTAGTACACGTCCTGGGCCGCAGCGGGGAGGATGGTCTGCAGAGAGCAAGCACACTTTTTTGGAGACCCCAGAAACGGACCCAGAGAAGGACCACCCACAGAAGGACCCAGGACAGATGTCCCGCCCCAAGCTCCTCAGCACAGCACGCCATAAAGAGACCATCTCCATGTGAACCACCTCAGGAAAGCCTAACTTCCCTCATCCGGCTTCAGCGTTCTAGATACCTCATCTGCTTCTCAGTCAAGGGTGGCAAATAGCCAGATGCCCATAAATACCTTTGCAGATGCTAAGGGCTAAGTACAAAGCTAAAAATAACCTGTAAGTTGTTTTGCAGGAAGGGACACTGAAGATGGAAGAAAGCACATCAAATCACTACACGCTTTATGGTTTATTTACAAAAGGGGTTTCTCCACCTAGTATTTTTTACAATTTAAAAAAATTTTCACTTACTTTTAAATTATTTACTTCCAAACCTGTAAGCACCTTTTGATAATCGAGGGGAAATATAATGCCTTTGTCTGTTCACTGAGCCCTTCTGTATTACGCAGGTACATGAACATGCTTATAAGATTTCATTTATAAGACAAAAGAAGATATAAAACTGTATATGCAATACGATCAAATGTTTTTTAAAAACGATATTATAAGAAAAAAGAAATACGCATAAGTGTTAGCAATGCTAGGGTCTGGTTTTGTTCCTCCTTTTTCCATTATTCCCATTTTCTGTAAAAGAAAATGGCTGACTTACATGAATGGGGCTTTTTTTTGGGGGGGGGAGGCGGGGCTGTGCTGCTAGTTCCCCGACCAGGGCCTGAGGCTGGGCCATCGTTCTCCCTCTGACTAGACAGTCACAGTGTCTCCCAGTGTCCAGGCCCATCAGCCCACACCTTAAACGAGCGGACGGAGGAGACCCCACTGTCCGGCTGCCTCTGGTAATCGTAGCGCGAGAAAGGCCCCTTGAGCGCGGCGCCCGTGTGCTTCAGGTCCACGTTCTCCTCCACGGCAATGTTACCCCAGTGGGAGACCTCGATGACGCGGGTCATGCTGGTGATGGTCAGGAAAGGGCTGTTGTTCTCAGAATGCACTTTGAACGTGTCCTGCAGAGGAAGGAAGAAGGAGGTCAAGGATCTGAGGGAACAGGAATCAACACTAGCTCACGGCAAACTGACTGCAGACAGTCTACACCTCAGCCCCAGGATGGTTAAAAACAAAACTCCACAAAACTTCTTTAAAAATCTTAAGTCGTAAATAAAGAAAAAACAGTAACGAGGAAATATCAATATATGTAAGAGCTAATGAAGACATCATCTGTCGCCGGTGAGTTAACAAATAGCCTAAAACTGAGCAAGACGCAGAGCATTACTGGATTTTTCTCTCCTGGAGAAAAGTTATCTGGAAAAATTCACAGAAGAGATGTTTTAGGATAATATATTATGTGGCTAACCTGTATGTACATGACAGTCACTCCTTTATGAGCTCTAAATAAACATACCGTTTCATTTAGTCTTCAGAACAGCATAATGAAGTAAGTACTACTTATCCCCATTTTACAAATAAAAACACCCAGAAGCCCTGAAGTCAGTATTAGGAAATCTTTCTGGTCACAGATACAAAGAACAGATTGGTGGTTGCCAGAGACATGGGTTGCAGAAATGGGTGAACTATTTTGTTTCTTTTTAATTTAAATAAATTGAATAAAAAAATCATAAAGGTAAAATGACGAAAGGACCAGAAAAGATAAACTATAAACCTGCAAACCTGCAGAGCCAAGTGAACTGTCAACAGAAGGAAGGTCACCTACGAACGGGCGAAGACATCTGCGAACGGCACGGCCAGTCAGGGGTCAGCATCCAAGACACAGAAAGAACGTGTACAACTCAGCATCAAAACCAGATGACCCGATTTAAATGGGGAGAGGAGCTGAACAGACATTTTTCCAAGGAAGACATTCAGACGGCCAAAGGCAAGTGAAAAACACTCAACGTCACTGATCATCAGGGAAATGCAAACCAAAACCACAAGGAGAGATCACTTGTCAGAACAGCTGTTACCAGAAAGATAACAAACAGCAAGTGCTGGCGGGGATGTGGAGAAGGAGCCCTGTGCACTGCCGGTCGGAATATGAACTGGGCAGCCACTACGGAAACCAGCGGGGACGCCCTATAGTACAGGAGATTCCTTAAAAAATGGAACGCGCAACTACCACATGACCCAGCAATTCTATTTCTCGGCCTTTATCCAAGAAAATGAGAACACTAATTAGAAGAGATTCCTGCACCCCAAAGTTCACAGCAGCATCATTTACAATAACCAAGATATAGAAGCAACCTCAGTGTCCATCACCAGACGAACGGGTGTGAGGTGCACACAGAGTGGGACGCTGCTCAGGCAGAAAAGAAGGAAAGCCTGCCGTTTGTGACAGCGTGGATACAGCTAGAGGGTACAGCTAAGTATCCAAGTAAAATATCACTCAGACAAGACAAACACTGCATGGTCTCACTTAAATGCAGAATCTGAAACACAAATGGACAAAGGAAATAGAAACAGTCGTAAAAACAAACAGGTGGTCGCCATTGAGGAGGAGAGGGGGGTCCCAGAGGCGGGGGGCGGG
>NW_011494017.1:16533-16703 GCF_000754665.1 Bison bison bison | reverse complement strand
GGAGGGGCACAGGCGAGGGCCACTGAGAGCAGCACTCCAGACGCAGAATCCGTGGGTGCAGTCGGCAGCTTGAGTGTCTTTGTATGGTGACACGTCATAGCCGGGCTTTCCCTGGTGGTCATTCAGAAATGCACAGAAATATTCAATCACTATGTTGCGTAACAGGAACT
>NW_011494017.1:14824-15942 GCF_000754665.1 Bison bison bison | reverse complement strand
CTAATGAAGTGTTGTAGGTTAATTAAACTTCAAAAAGCAAAAGACAAATTCACAAAAAGAGACCAGATTTGTGGCCCCCAGAGGCGGGGCGTGGGGGATGGGGGGGTGGAGGGAAGGGGAATTGGATGAAGGCAGTCAGAAGGTACAAACTTCCAGTTACGACATCAATAAGTCCTAGGGATGTAATGTACGACATGAAAAATGTAATTACTATTGCTGTACATTATATATGAAGGTTAAAAGTAAATCTTAAGAGTTCTCATCACAAGAAAAGAGTTTTTTAATTTTTTTTTAAAATTCACAGCCCTTCACCCCATAAACTCCATAACTGAAGACCCGCAATTGGAGCCCAGGTCTGAACAAGTACCTGTTTCTTTAACTTTGCGTGAGCTGAGGAATGTGCGCTATGCTCCTTGCGATAACTGTTTCATGAGGAAGTAAATTTTTGCACTGTAAGCCTTTAACTTACTCAGGGCTGTATGTCAATTATACCTCGATAAAACTGGAAGGAAAAAACCAAGATACCTTTTTTTCCCAGAAGTCCAAGAAATGAACAAGATAAGGTGTATTTTAATTCTTATAGCTATGGCCACTTCATTCATTCTACGACTAGATTTTCAAAAATCCAACTGAATTATTAATCACATGTGATCGCATTTAATGCCAGTACTGACAAGGATGTGGGGAAGCTGGCAGTCACATACTGCTGGTGCCATAACAAACTGGCTAAATTATTTGAGAAACCATTTGAAAGTACACCACCAGAGATTTTTAAATGTCCACAGGCTTTGCTTTGGGCTTCCCTGGAGGCTCAGAGGGTAAAGCGTCTGCCTACAATGCAGGAGACCCAGGTTCAACCCCTGGGTCGGGAAGATCCCCTGGAGAAAACAAACAGGTGGTCCTGGAGAAGGGAATGGCCCCCCACTCCAGTACTCTTGCCTGGAAAATCCCATGGACTGAGAAGCCTGGTAGGCTACAGTCCATGGGGTCGCAAAGAGTCGGATACGACTGAGCGACTTCACTTTCTTTCATGCTTTGCTTTGAGAACTTGAAAAAAAATCTACTACGAGTATAGAGCGAAAAAAGAGAAAGGCCAGCTGAAGCCTAAGGTAGAGCTC
>NW_011494017.1:11628-14724 GCF_000754665.1 Bison bison bison | reverse complement strand
AGGGCCCTGGAGTCCCACCCAAGCCTCTCAACGAGCAGTCCCTCTAGGACTCCAGAGCGGACAAGTGTGGCGAGGGCCCACCTGACTGTAGGCAGGGATGTCACGGAAGGGTCCGTAGTCCAGGAGGTCCTCGGAGCGCGTGGGGTTCCCCAGCTTGGTGTAGCTCTCTACATTCCGGGAGGCGAGCTTCACACGCATGGTCTGCGTTTTGGTCGGGTAGGGCGAGTAGAAGTAATGGTTCCCCTCAAACACCACGAACTGCTTCTCCGACTGGGTGATCTGGGTTGGGTACGGCTGAAGCACGTGGGTATAAACGGCTTCCACGATAACCGAGATCTTGGACCCAGGATCAAGAGCCACTGGGAGCTTGACTGTGAAGAATCTCCCGCTGCAGGAAGAACGAGGGGAAACAAGAGACCGAGACACTGAGAAAAGAGCGGCTCAAAGGCACAGCGATATTTTGTGCCAAGGTGACACCACTGGCCTCTAAGAGACTACCTTCGACCTATTAATGTAAGCCTTTTAAGACAAACGTCCAGGCAGTTCCCTGGTGGCCGAGGGCTTAGGTTCTGGGCTTCCACTGCTGTGGCTCAGGGAAGATCCTGCAAGCCATGCAGTGTGGCCCAAAAACCTCAAACAAAATAAAAACACAAATGTCTACATGTTCATCTCAAGGTTGTTTATAAGAGTGTCGAACAACCCAAATGTCCAACAACAGGGTAAGTGCTGAAAGCATTGCAGTAGAGCCGCACGGAAGGCCGGCCGACACGGAGACGCGTCCAGGCGCGCTGAGGCAGCCCCCGACACGCCGGGTGCGCCAGGCCACTCTCCTGCTGGGGTTCCAGCCTGCGGATAACGTGCAACCGGAGGCGGCGAGGCAGACGCATGCTGGCTGCCACCTTACCTTTGACCCTTAATGCTGGTTTCTCTCACTTCCAGATTGTTCTCCTCCTCATCCTCTCCCTTCACCTGCATCAGGACAAAGGAAGTTATTCTTTTTTGTCTTTTAGCCTCTAAATTTTGAGTCAGCAATTAACTGCCTCAGAATGTCCACGTTAAAGAATTCCTGCTGCCAGAACTTTGTGAAGATCGAATTCTTCACAATTCAGTAACAATTTTTCAACCAAAATACAGGAACACTTCAAAAGACTGACTTTTTCACTGAATAAGCTGTATAATATGCTCCATAAAACCATAATATTTTCCTGAATGATAAAATACACACGTACAAATTAAAGATATACTTCCAAATACAGTTCACACGCCCAAATATAAAGGCCGGAAAGGTTTCTTTCTGGAGATTTTGTTCTTCATTTACACTCAAACATGCATGGGAAAAAACCTGAGCATTATTTATTGGTATAGTAGAAAAGCCTCATGCGTAATGAAAACTGACTTTACTTGCACAAAAGGCATTAACAGTGGTGCAAGCAGCGGCACGACACACTCCTTTCCCCTCACCCCTCCCTCCACGACACACTCCTTTCCCCTCACCCCTCCCTCCACGACACACTCCTTTCCCCTCACCCCTCCCTGCAGCCCAGTGTACAACCACAAAGAGCATGCCAACTCCAGCGGGCTGCAGGGTCCTTCTGAGGAGAGCAGGCGTCTCGAATGAGACTGTGGAGCAGGTGCTAAGGAGAAAGCTTATACACCCACCACTATCTCTTTGCCAACCCAAACTCCACGAAAAGAAAAAAATTTAAGACTACCTTTGAGGACTGAAGCAGTGATCCCCAATAGAGTATGCAAAGCTATCATGAGAAAGCTGTTTGTAGTATCTCAAAAGCCTAAAAGTTATCATACGATCATCCTCAACAGAGTCAAACAGCCTAATAAACACAACCGATTCCACTCTTAGCACAATGGGAACATTCTAGTATATTCCTATTTATCAGGAACTCTCACTGTTCAGCTATATGGTGATTTTGTCTTAAGAACTATTCCTCTTCATTTTTAAGTATTTATCAGATTCACTGCCTGAACTAACAAAAGATTAGAGACAAAAGGTTTCAAATATAGGATGTAAATGAAAGGAAAAATGTCTTTGGTGGCAAGGAGACAAGGAACCACTGGCTCCTAGTCACTGATCCCCACAGTCCCTTCCACCAGCTTCTGAAATTCTGCATGTAAGGGTGAAGATAATTCCCTGAAAATACTTCAAGCAACCGCACCAGGACTCCCAGTCAGTTGTTGGAAAACACACGTCATCTTGGTTAAGTTCATCATCTGGTTATGCCCCCACTGAGAAAGAGGCACAAAGGAGCCTCTCTTTTGGACTCCAAATTAAAAAAAAAAGACTGGATAAATCTGGTGATGGGACCGCGAGGTTTCATACTCCTGCATAACCCTGCCTCTTCTCACCTAGGCCAGAAGAGGCAGTGCAGTGTGCTGAAGAACACAAATGAAGTCTTAAACAAACTAGCCTAAGCCCTGACTCTACCCTAAGACTGCAGGCAGGGGTTTTAACAACTCAGCCCCCAGACTCCAGCCCTCACCTGCAGCTAGAGTACATACACATCAAAGGGCTGTCGTGAGAGTTAAATGAGAATGTCCTTAAAATACCGACGACAACACCCAACAGCAGGTGAATTCTCAGTAAGACACCAGTACAGTAATCCAGGTTGGAAGCGCGCTCTCCAGGCACGATGGCCAGATAGCTTCTGCTGTTGTCTGGTTACTCTGGCAACCTCGCTAGGTAGGAGGAGCTTTTATAAAAGAGTAGGACTTAACAGTTCAGAACAGAAAAGTGAAGTTTTAATCCATGCTTCCACAAAGCTTGAAGTAAAACTGCGTCCTACATCATGGAGGAGGCCTGAAAGGGAACAGGAGTCATTTCGGAAGCATGACCTCTATAAAGGCAACTTTACAGCTCCAAGTTCAGAAGTACGACACTGTAATGACTATTTTCCCAACTCATAATTGAGTAACCACTTAATCCACGTTGTCTAATGGGAACAGCAATGAAAGGCAAACCTCCGTGCATGCGTATCCCCTGCGCCCAAAGCCAGCACTGCCTCCTCGAGGGACGTAAACTGACGACTGAAGTGCCTGGAAGAAAGAAGCCGCCTGGGGAGCCGTTTACTGCTTACTGTC
>NW_011494017.1:8337-10582 GCF_000754665.1 Bison bison bison | reverse complement strand
CTGAGTGGGTGGTATTGTTACTTTTTTGCTTAGAAAATACTGCCCCCAAATTCCCTGTAAACCTGAAGACACTTGCATTCTCCTCATTGACTGTCTCAAGAAGCGACTTGACTGAACTTTGAGTTGCATACCCATCTGAAGAAAGGACAGGAAGACATCCCTTTAGCGGAGAACCTAGTTTTGGCGAGGAAGAAGGAGGGAAGATGTCTGGAAGATGGTGGGCAACCTGGGCCATAGAACTCCGCAGTCCTAGGGACTTTGATTACTTCCGTTTGTGAGTCAAAGTGCGCCAAACATTACCGGTGCTCGAAGGGAACGAGACCCCAGTCTAGGCCAGACTCGCTGTCCCAGAATCTGGAACCTGAAGGGAGCAATTACACCTGAAAACTGCTGACTGACTCGTCTGCCCGGGAGGCCTCAGGGCTGCCTCGGGCCCCAGCTTCTTGGTCTGTGCTGCTTCAGTACCTCCCTGGACCCTGGGAGCACAAGCTCTTCTCAAAACCCGAGGAAGCACGAGCTCATCCAGTGGTAGCCACGCGCTGCGGGAAGCAAGCTCACTCAGGACAATGCAGATAGCGGAGTGCGGATTATTACGCCGGCGGGCCCGAGGCAGCGTCTCCTCTTAGCTAAGGACCCTGACCAGTTTTTGTGAAAACCTTATATGCCCTAAGTGTACAGCTTAAACCCACCTCCCCAAATTCCCTGAAACTAGTCTGAACAAGGTTGGAATTTACGACTTTGTTCTGTTACACAGAGCATTAGCATATTCTTTAGGCGATAGAGAGACCAAGTCCTGAGGCTCTTTTATCAGGGGTCTGGTTTCCCATTGGTATGCCATTTCTATAGACACCGGGCACAAACTTCAGAGTCCACTGGGAGGGTGATCATGCGTGTAGCCTAATGTTCGCAGCCTGGTCTAGGATGGAGTCCAGCTCTGTCTGTTTCCTCCTTAATTCCCCTCTCCTGATGCTCTTAACTCATGGTATGAGCATCACTCATAGGGATATATTGCACCCTGGCTCTCCGACCGCCAATTTGAGAGAACGACACCAACCTTTGGGTTACAGAGTTCCTAATACATTGTAAAATGCAGGGTCCACAAAGCAGAACCATCAAGGCAACTACAACAGTGGTAAATATGATTTTCCACCAGTCGTCCTTCATCCAAGATAGGACCAAAGTCCAGAAAGGAATGTTTTCATTTGACAGTGCTTTTACCTGCTTTTTCATGTCATCTAAAGCAGTCGATACATTGCCAGGTAAGTCAGGAATGTATACACAACATTCAACCTTGGTTATAGCACAGGTCCCTCCTTGAGCAGCTGTGAGTATGTCCAAAGCCATTCTATTTTGAATTACTGCTTTTCTCATTTGGATTTGCTCTTCATTTAAGGCTTGGATGGCTTTTGTACTATCTAGGAGGGCCTGTTTTGTGAAATTAGTCAAGGCCTCTACTTCAATCATAACATCTGTTGTCCCTATAGAGGGTACAAATAAGGCAGCAATATATTCATACCATTGAAACACAGATCTTGTCTACCTAGCATGTAAATAAGGTAGAGTTACTGAGGCTTGTTGTAGGTTAGGCTTTATGCTGCCATGGGCAAAAGCGAATCCCAGTATGCAGCGCCCTACCCAGCCGATTGGTAGCCAAGGCCAAAGGTTAGGCCCACAAAGCCATTGGGTTCCATTGGGCGCCACCCAGCAGATTCCAGGGTTATATTCCAATCAGAGCCTGGCCAGTGGATGGACTGGTGGGGTGGTATGTGACCGCGGATGTTCATTTACATTGTTCGGGGATAGGTATCCCATATATTGTAGTTCTTTCGAGTCTAAGGGACAGTCACCAAACCCTACCCTTTGTTCTTTTTGTTCCCAGCCTATAGCAGCGGGAGTAATTAATTGGCCCTTTTCTGGGGCCCATTCTTGTTGGGGCCCATTGTTGTTTTTCTGTTTCTTTGCATTGATCGCTGAGGAAGGCTTTCATATCTCTTCTTGCTATTCTTTGGAAGTCTGCATTCAGATGCTTATATCTTTCCTTTTCTCCTTTGCTTTTCGCTTCTCTTCTTTTCACAGCTATTTGTAAGGCCTCCCCAGGCAGCCATTTTGCTTTTTTGCATTTCTTTTCCATGGGAATGGTCCTGATCCCTGTCTCCTGTACAATGTCACGAACCTCATTCCATAGTTCATCAGGCACTCTGTCTATCAGATCTAGGCCCTTAAATCTATTTCTCACTTCCACTGT
>NW_011494017.1:7801-8237 GCF_000754665.1 Bison bison bison | reverse complement strand
CGGTGTTGACCATCTGGTGATGTCCATGTATAGAGTCTTCTCTTGTGTTGTTGGAAGAGGGTGTTTGTTATGACCAGTGCATTCTCTTGGCAAAACTCTATTAGCCTTTGCCCTGCTTCATTCCGTATTCCACAGCCAAATTTGCCTGTTACTCCAGGTGTTTCTTGACTTCCTACTTTTGCATTCCAGTCCCTTATAATGAAAAAGACATCTTTTTTGGATGTTAGTTCTAAAAGGTCTTGTAGGTCTTCATAGAACCGTTCAACTTCAGCTTCTTCAGTGTTACTGGTTGGGGCATAGACTTGGATTACTGTGATATTGAATGGTTTGCCTTGGAAACGAACAGAGATCATTCTGTCGTTTTTGAGATCGCATCCAAGTACTGCATTTTGGACTCTTTTGTTGACCATGATGGCTACTCCATTTCTTCTGAGGG
>NW_011494017.1:4868-5797 GCF_000754665.1 Bison bison bison | reverse complement strand
TATTCATGGGGTCGCAAAGAGTCGGACACAACTGAGCGACTGAACTGAACTGAACTTTTCTGGGGCCATCCAAAAGTATTCATCCCAGACTTGGTAAAATTGTTCAACATATCTAGAGGCTTGTCCTCCCTTGCTGGTCAGGGAGCCTTTTTCCTTTTTGCTCTTTAAATATGAGGTATAGGCTTTTATTACTTCTATGAAACTGGCATGTGTATCAAATGTAACCCCATGACCCGTGTCTGTTGACGTCTGGTTTTCACCAAGAGAGCAGGGAGAGATTATGGTTGACAAGAGAGAGGAAAGTGTCTTTTTGTCGTCCCAGAAAAGAGCAGAGCGGTTTAAAAAATCTCCTTGGCAGAGCGGTGACACCCACCAAGGGATTCCATCCATCACAGACAGAGGCATAGCCCCACACACCCAGCAGCTGGAGGTATTGTGGAAGTCCGAGTAGGAATGTGCCCATGAGATGAAAACATTGTTCTGAGTTGAAACTGAAGTTAAATTCAAAATCACGTTGATGAGGCCAAGCGGCAGGAGTTGATAATGAGGCTTCATCCTGAAGGGGCTCGTCCAGGATCTTCTTTTCCTTCTTCTTAAGGATGGTCTTAGTCTCTCGAGGGTCAGCGGGGTCCCTCTGTGCAGTCCACTCAGCGTTTTTGGGGTCTGCGTGGTATGTTCTTTTCACCCTCGTATGATGGATCGAAGGGGCAATACCTGCAACTTTAACTGCAGTAGGGGTAGTTAGAATAACATAAGGGCCCTTCCACTGAGGGGCTAGTGAGTCATGTTTCCAATCTTTGACCCATACTTGGTTACCAGGCGTAAACTCAAGAATCTCTTCCCCCAAAGGGAACTGCACTCTTTCTTGTACAAACGTAGTTACCTGACTAATTATCTTACCTAACTGTTCCATCTGCTGCGAAATCCCA
>NW_011494017.1:4319-4768 GCF_000754665.1 Bison bison bison | reverse complement strand
ATCACTGCAGGTGGTGACTGCAGCCATGACATTAAAAGATGCTTACTCCTTGGAAGGAAAGTTATGACCAACCTAGACAGCATATTCAAAAGCAGAGACATCACTTTGCCAACAAAGGTCCGTCTAGTCAAGGCTATGGTTTTTCCTGTGGTCATGTATGGATGTGAGAGTTGGACTGTGAAGAAGGCTGAGTACTGAAGAATTGATGCTTTTGAACTGTGGTGTTGGAGAAGACTCTTGAGAGTCCCTTGGACTGCAAGGAGATCCAACCAGTCCATTCTGAAGGAGATCAGCCCTGGGATTTCTTTGGAGGGAATGCTGCTGAAGCTGAAACTCCAGTACTTTGGCCACCTCATGGGAAGAGTTGACTCATTGGAAAAGACCCTGATGCTGGGGGGGATTGGGGGGCAGGGAGGAGAAGGGGGACGACGAGGAGGATGAGGATGGGC
>NW_011494017.1:2163-4219 GCF_000754665.1 Bison bison bison | reverse complement strand
AAGAGAGCAGGGAGAGATTATGGTTGACAAGAGAGAGGAAAGTGTCTTTTTGTCGTACCCAGAAAAGAGCAGAGTGGTTTAAAAAATCTCCTTGGCAGAGCGGTGACACCCACCAAGGGATTCCATCCATCACAGACAGAGGCATAGCCCCACACACCCAGCAGCTGGAGGTATTGTGGAAGTCTGCTTAGGAATGTGCCCATGAGATGAAAACATTGTTCTGAGTTGAAACTGAAGTTAAATTCAAAATCACGTTGATGAGGCCAAGCGGCAGGAGTTGATAATGAGGCTTCATCCTGAAGGGGCTCGTCCAGAATCTTCTTTTCCTTCTTCTTAAGGATGGTCTTAGTCTCTCGAGGGTCAGCGGGGTCCCTCTGTGCAGTCCACTCAGCGTTTTTGGGGTCTGCGTGGTATGTTCTCTTCACCCTCGTATGATGGATCCAAGGGGCAATACCTGCAACTTTAACTGCAGTAGGGGTAGTTAGAATAACACAAGGGCCCTTCCACCGAGGGGCTAGTGAGTCATGTTTCCAATCTTTGACCCATACTTGGTTACCAGGCGTAAACTCATGAATCTGTTCCCCAAGGGGGAACGGCACCCTTTCTTGTACAAATGTTAGTTACCCGATTTATTACCTTACCCAGTTCCATCTGCTGTGAAATCATATCCCCCCTTACCTGAGGCAAATTTGTTGACACCTGTTTTATTATGGGAGGGGGCCTCCCGTACACAATTTTGTGTGGAGAAGAGCCTTGGAACTGTGGGGTCATCCTGAGTCTGAGCAGAGCCGTCGGAAGCAAGTCCACCCAGGAGCAGTCAGTCTCTATGATCCACTTGGAGAGTCTCTTTAATGTCCGGTTGGTCCGTTCCACCATCTCAGAACTCTGGGCCTATATGCAGTGTGCAGTTTCCATTTGATGTTTTAAGTTTTGCTTACTTTTTGTACTAAATCAGCTACAAAAGTCGAGTCTTTGTCTGAACCATTGCTGGTAGGAAGTCCAAATCTGGGGACTATCTCCCTAAGCAGGCACCGGGCTACTTCTGAGGCTCCTTCAGTCCAGGTAGGAAAAGCTTCTACCCACCCCGAGAAGTACATACCGTGATCAGCAGGTACAGTAGTGTCAGTGAGGTTTCATTTCAGTGAAGTCCACTCCCAGGTGTTCAAAGGGCAGCGTGCCTTTCCGCTGAATCCCCGGAGGTTTTTGCCTGAACACCGAGAGGCAGCATTGACCTGTGGGCAGGCGGCATGGCCCAGGTGGGTCGCTTGGTGTGTTTGGCTTACCAGAGTGTGTGCCAGCTCCTCCGGCACCAATAATCTGCCACCTGGCAACTCCCGCCGTCCCTTTTCAGTCCTGGTGGCCCCTCCCGCTTCAGCTGACCTGACGGCCGCTGTCCTTGTTCTATCAGGCTAGTGCCATCAGTGTACAGGACCCAACCAGGGTCTGGACCCTTGTGTCCTTCTTTAAAACAAACCCCAGATGCCTGACCGCCTCCTTGCAGAGCTGCGCCTTCTTCTTCGACACCCGGTAACCTGCTTCCATCAGCAGCTGGAGCAGTGCTTTTGTCCCTTCCCAGCATTTTCCCTTGGTCTCGGCAGCCAGCAGCAGGTCATCCCCATATTATAGGAGCCAACTCTTCCAGATGGAATGAGTTCAGGTCAGAAGCCAAGGCTTCCCCAAAGATGGCTGGGGAGTTCTTACAACCCTGTGGGGGAGTCCAGGTGAGCTGTTGCTTGGTGCCCCCGACTGGATCTTCCCATTCAAAGGCAAAGATGGGCTGTGATGCTGGGGTGAGGCGTACACAGGAGAAGGCGTCCTTGAGATCTAGGCGAGTATAAACTTTAGTCCTCGGCGGGAGGAGGCTAAGTAAGGTATAGTGATTTGTAACAGTGGGGTGTAAAGTCACAGTAGGCTGGTTGACTCACCTGAGATCCTGTACAGGCCTCCAGTCCTGTCCTCCTTCCTTTCTGACTGATAGGATCAGCATATTCCAAGCCGACTGGCACTCTACTAGAATGCCCGCTTGTTTCAATCTGCCTGGGGGAAGGCGGGGTTG
>NW_011494017.1:444-978 GCF_000754665.1 Bison bison bison | reverse complement strand
TCTCGGGGACCTGATATCTCTGAGCCCTGGCAGCCCTGTTAATTTCCAAGTCAGCAAGCCCCACCACTGCGGGCGCTTCCTCTGCCTTCCTTGCCTCAGGCGTTCATTCTTCCAGTGGCCAAAAGCTCGGCACCAGGCTCACTGGTGTGGCTGTAACGGGGCCCAGGGCTTCTGTTGGGACCGGTTGAAGGGCTGTCCTGTCCCTGGGGCAGGAGGCGGTTTTCGGGAGGGCCCGAGATAGACTTTCGTAGTGCAGTGGCTAGCATTGCAAATCTCCGTCTGTCCTCTGTTCTTCTTCTTTTCTGTTTCTGTGTCCCTGTTCCGGAACACTTTTGTCTGCTATTTCAATTAATTGGGAGCTGGATATGGATAGCACCCCTTCTGTCTTTTGAAACTTTCGGTTAATATCGGGGCATGCCTGCGAGATGAACGCCGAGTTACAACAATCTGAGAGCCCGCACCTTCCGGCTCTTTGGGCGTATAAAGTCTATAGGCTTCGAAGAGCCTTTCATAAAATTCAGAAGGTGATTCATT
>NW_011494017.1:0-344 GCF_000754665.1 Bison bison bison | reverse complement strand
GTCCATTGGCTACAGGCTCCCCTCTTCAGCCCATGTATAATGGCTGTCCAATATCTGTCTAGTTGAATCCTCCCGTCTTCTGTGTGATAGTCCCAATTAGGTTTATCAGCGGGGAAGGCCTGCTCTATCCACCTTTCTAGGTTTGCAGCACCTTCTGGAACCATCTCTCGTAACCATTTTTTTTGCTTCCATATTAATCCTATACCTCTCCTCAGTACTGAAGAGAGATGTCAATAATTGCATGACATCATCCCAGGTTGGTCGATGGGTGCAAAAGATGGTTTCCATCAATCTAGTCTTAGCTTGTGGCTCTTCTGAGTGGCGGGGGGGTATGCTTTTGTCAG
>NW_011494016.1:53747-57353 GCF_000754665.1 Bison bison bison | reverse complement strand
TTTCCTTCTCCAATGCATGAAAGTGAAAAGTGAAAGTGAAGTTGCTCAGTCGTGTCCAACTCTTCGTGACCCCATGGACTGCAGCTTACCAGGCTCTTCCTTCCATGGGATTTTCCAGGCCAGAGTACTGGAGTGGGGTGCCATCGCCTTCTCCGAATCAAATGCTGATCAGTAAGGAAATGAAACAAACTGTGGTATATTCATACTCTGAACTATTTCTCAGCAATATAAAGAACAAAATATGCTCACTTCTGGTTCAAGGTGGCAGAGCAGAAGAACACATGCTAATCTCCTCCTGGGAAGCACCAAAATTGCAACTAGTTGATGAACAATGATTGACAAGAGGAGCTAGAACGCTCCTCCTCCCCTCCCCCCCCCTCCAAAAAAAAAGATATCCCACATCCAAAGACACAGAAGAAATCACAGTGAGATGGTAGGGTTGGGGGGGGGATCACAATAAAATCAAATCTCATACCCACTGGATGGGTGACCCATAAACAGGAGAACATTAATACCAAAAAAGCAAAAATGTTCCCCAACTGTTGTGAATGTTCTGGCCCCACATCAGGCTTCCCAGCCTGGGGATCTGACAAAGGAACTGGGAATCCCCAGGGAATCTGAGCTTGAAGGCCAGTGGGATTTGATTATAAGACTTCCATGGGACTAGGGGAAATAGAGACTCCAGTATTGGAGGGCAGAAACGAAGTTCTGTGTGCATAAGACCCAGAGGAAAGGAGCAATGACCCTGCAGGAAACTGAGCCAAAACTACTTGCTAGTGTTAGAGGGTCTCCTATGGAGGTGTGGAATGGAGGAACTCTTCACAGGGATGGAAGCACTGGCAGAAACAGTCCTGGAAGTTCCTCTTTGGTGTAAACCCTCTTGGAATTCACCATTAACACTACAACAGAGCCCACAGAGCCCACAGTGCCCAGGGCTGGGTTACCTCAGGCCAAACAACTAACAGGGAGGGAGCACAACCCCACCCATCAGCACATAATTGAATTAAAGATTTACTGACCAAAGGCCTGCCTACCAGAGCAGGCCCAGCCTGCTTCTCCCATCAAGGAGTTTACAGAAAGCTCTTAGCCTCATCCACCAGAGGGAAAACAGAAGAAGCAAGAAGAACCACAGTCTTAACCACAGCTGCTGGAACAAAAACCACATTACAGAAAGTTAATTAGGATAAAAAAGTAGAGAGTTACATCCCAGATGAATAGACAAGGTAAAACTCCAGAAAAACAATTAAAAGAAGTAGAGATAGGCCACCTTTCAGAAAAAGGCTTCAGAATAATGAAAGTGAAGATAATCTAGGATCTCAGAAACAGAATGGAAAAGATGCAAGAGATGCTTACCAAAGACCTAGAAGAACTAAAGAACTAACAAACACAGATTAATAATGAACCAGCAGGAATCAATAGCAAAACAACTGAGGCAGAAGAACGAATAAGTGACTTTGAGGACAAAATGGTGGAAATCGGTGCCACAGAATAGAATACAGAAAAAATATGAAAAAAAATGAAGACAATCTCAGAGACCTCTGGGGCAGCATTACACCCACCAACATTCATATTATAGGGGTCCCAGGAGACTAGCGAGAGAAAGGACCAAGAAAATATTTGAAGAGATAGTAGTTGGAAAATTCCCTAACATGGGAAAGGAAATAGTCAATAAAGTCCAGGAAGTGCAGAGAGTCCCAGGCAGGATAAACCCAAGGAGGAGCACACCAAGACACATAGCAATCAAATGGACAAAAATTAAAGACAAAGATAAAATATTAAAAGCAACAGGGAAAATGACAAATAATGTACAAGGGAACACCCATCAGGTTGACAACTGATTTCTCGACAGAAACTCTACAAGCCAGAAGGGGATGGCATGATATATTTAGAGTGATGGAAGAGCCTACAACCAAAAATACTTGGGAAGACTCTATTCACATCTGATGGAGAAATCAAAAACTTTCCAGACAAACAAAAGTTAAGGGAATTCAGCACCGTCAAACCAGATTTACAACAAATCCTAAGGGAACTTCTCTAGGCAGGAAACACAAGAGAAGGAAAAGACCTACACAAAATAAACCCAAAACAATTAAGAAAATGGTAATAGGATCATACATGTAGACTTATATGTAAATAGATTAGATGCACCAACCAAAAGACATAGACTGGCTGGACAGATGAAAACTTGTGCATGCATGCACTTCCACTTACCACATCATTCTGCTTGAGTCCCCATATTGTATGTAGTTATATTGTTAGGTTAATCATGCTTCCATTATGGTTTGCAATTGCAATTATCTTTTATTTTTTTGCCTGGTTATTAATTGTGAAAACTGATAAATGCCTTTTATATTATGATTGTGTAATTATTACTCCCTTTATATCATTGTATTATGATTGGTCAACAGAAAAATAATAGAATTCTATATAACCAAAGCTAGAATTTCATAGGAAAACCTGTAATCACATTCTGAAATCCAGATGTGTATCAGAATTATTTTGGAATTTTTTGAAAAATATACATGCCCAGGTATTGATATTCTTCTCCAGAGCTCCAGATGTCTTTCCAGTGAGCAGCCATGTTTAAAAACAACTGAACCATACAATGATCTTTTACTTTTTTCTAGTCTGTTTCACTTTTTCTATTTCATATTCAATGCTCTCATTTCATTTAGTTCATATTTTCCAGTTTCTCCATCTCTTCTTTTTTAATGTTCTTTCTCAAGCTTTTATCAAGCATAGTAGAAAAGTTTTTGTACACACGTATACATAAGTATGGTTTCAGTGTGTCTGCCCTGATGCCCTCTTGCAACACGTACCATCTTACTTGGGTTTCTCTTACCTTGGAAGTGGGGTATCTCTTCATGGCTGCTCCAGCAAAGAGCAGCCACTGCTCCTTACTTTGGAGGAGGGGTATCTCCTCATGGTCGCCCCTCCTGACCTTGAACGTGGAGTAGCTCCTCTCGGCCCTCCTGCACCTGCACAGCTGCTGCTCCTTGGACGTGGGGTTGGTCCTCTCGGCTGCAGCCCCTGACCTCAGGCATGGGGTAGCTCCCCTTGGCCACCACCTCTGACCTCGGGTGAAGGGTAGCTCCTCTTGGCCACACTTCTGCGTAGTCCGTCGCAGCCATGGGGCCAACCAAGACGGGCGGGTCATGCTTTAGAGATCTGACAGAATGTGGTCAACTGGAGAGGGGAATGGGAAACCACTTCAGTATTGTTGCCTTGAGAACGCCATGAACAGTATGAAAAGGCAAAATGATAGGATACTGAAAGAGGAACTCCCTAGGTTGGTAGATACCCAATATGCTACTGGAGATCAGTGGAGAAATAACTCCAGAAAGAATGAACAGATGGAGCCAAAGCAAAAACAATACACAGGTGTGGATGTGACTGGTGATAGAAGCAAGGTCTGATGCTGTAAAGAGCAATATTGCATAGGAACCTGGAATGTTAGGTCCATGAATCAAGGCAAATTGGAAGTGGTCAAACAGGAGATGGCAAGAGTGAATGTCAACATCTGAGGAATCAGTGAACTAAAATGGACTGGAATGGGTGAATTTAACTCAGATGACCATTATATCTACTACTGCAGGCAGGAATCCC
>NW_011494016.1:52382-52917 GCF_000754665.1 Bison bison bison | reverse complement strand
AGGAAAACAACAGAATGGGAAAGACTAGAGATCTCTTCAAGAAAATTAGAGATACAAAGGGAACATTTCATGCAATGATGGGTTCGATAAAGGACAGAAATGGTATGGATCTAACAGAAGCAAAAGATATAAGAAGAGATGACAAGAATACACAGAAGAACTGTACAAAAAAGAGCTTCACGACCAAGACAATCACGATGGTGTGATCACCCACCTAGAGCCAGACATCCTGGAATGTGAAGTCAAGTGGGTCTTAGGAAGCATCACTACCAACAAAGCTAGTGGAGGTGATGGAATTCCAGCTAAACTATTTCAAATCCTGAAAGATGATGCTGTGAAAGTGCTGCACTCAATATGCCAGCAAATTTGGAAAACTCGGCAGTGGCCACAGGACTGGAAAAGGTCAGTTTTCATTCTAATCCCAAAGAAAGGCAATGCCAAAGAATGCTCAAACTACCGCACAATTGCACTCATCTCATACGCTAGTAAAGTAATGCTCAAAATTCTCCAAGCCAGGCTTCAGCAATACGTGAAC
>NW_011494016.1:49803-52101 GCF_000754665.1 Bison bison bison | reverse complement strand
GTTCCAAATAGGAAAAGGAGTACGTCAAGGTTGTATATTGTCACCCTGCTTATTTAACTTTTATGCAGAATACATCATGAGAAACGCTGGGCTGGAAGAACCACAAGCTGGAATCAAGATTGCCTGGAGAAAAATCAATAACCGCAGGTATGGAGATGACACCAGCCTTATGGCAGAAAGTGAAGAGGAACTAAAAAGCCTCTTGATGAAAGTGAAAGAGGAGAGTGAAAAAGTTGGCTTAAAGCTCAACATTCAGAAAATGAAGATCATGGCATGTGATCCCATCACTTCATGGGAAATCGATGGGGAAACAGTGGAAACAGTGTCAGACTTTATTTTTCTGGGCTCCAAAATCACTGCAGATGGTGACTGCAGCCATGAAACTAAAAGACGCTTACTCCTTAGAAAGAAAGTTATGACCAACCTAGATAGCATATTCAAAAGCAGAGACATTGCCAACAGAGGTCCATCTAGTCAAGGCTATGATTTTTCCAGTAGTCATGTATGGATGTGAGAGTTGGACTGTGAAGAAAGCTGAACACTGAAGAATTGATTGTTTTGAACTGTGGTGTTGGAGAAGACTCTTGAGAGTCCCTTGGACTGCAAGGAGATCCAACCAGTCCATTCTAAAGGAGATCAGCCCTGGGTGTTCTTTGGAAGGAATGATGCTAAAGCTGAAACTCCAATACTTTGGCCACCTCATGTGAAGAGTTGACTCATTGGAAAAGACTCTGATGCTGGGAGGGATTGGGGTCAGGAGGAGAAGGGGACGACAGAGGATGAGATGGCTGGATGGCATCACCGACTTGATGGATGTGAGTCTGAGTGAACTCCGTGAGTTGGTGACGGACAGGGAGGCCTGGTGTGCTGCGATTCATGGGGTCCCAAATAGTCAGACACGACTGAGTGACTGATCTGATCTGACAGTATGCTCTGGTACATTTCAAAATAGTTAAATTATCCCTTCCCCTGCTGGAAATGCAAGTGGTTTTTTCTCAGATATATACAGTGGGAATCAGGTTAAACTCCTACATGTAATTCTCACAATATTGTAGGGCCTTTTTAAGACAAGGCACCCCCTGAAGTTTTTAACCCTCAGTCTTGTGGACACTGCACCTCCAGAAATTTGTCAATTATGTTCACGTTTTCCTCTCCTGGCCCTGGTTCCCCTGGTTTCTACTCCAGTAAGCCATGACTTGCTGTGTTCACTTGTCTTTCTCTCAATCTTGGGCAGTGGTTTGCTCCATGTCCTCCCCTCTCTTATAAGAAGAATTGTTGATTTTGCAGTCTATTCAGCTTTTTATTTGTTAGAGCAGAGTGACAACTTTCAAGTTTCCTACATGTGGAACTGGAAACCAGAAATTAATATATTTTTTACAGTGAAGTTTGGTCTTATAATATTAAAAAGTTATTTTTAGATTTAATATAAAGCAAGAACACTCTCCACTCATGATAGATTGAATTTACATATCGTTTAGAGTGATCAAACAATGATTCTTGAAAAGACACTTTTAAGTGTACTGTAAATTCTTCCAGGCAATTTGTTTGAACTCCCCAAATATAAAAAAATAAAAAAAATTGTCTTACTATTAGAGGTTTCAAAATAATTATTCTTTTCAATAGTTTATAATATTAATTCCAATGTCAAAGAAATACAAAATAATTCTAAATGGTTAGACTGGTTTAGAGATAAAAGATAACTTGAGCTCTATGATATCATTAAAAGAAAAGATTTAATGGAAACATTAAAAATTATAATTGTAAATAAAAAGGACGTTACAGAATGAAGAAATAAAATAAAATAAAGAATAAAGAAAAAAAATCCCTGGGTTGGGAAGATTCCCCTGGAGAAGGGAAAGGCTACCCACTCCAGTATTCTGGCCTGGAGAATTCCATGGACTGTATAGTCCATAGGTTCACAAAGAGTCAGACATGACTGAACAACTTTCACTTTTTTAAAGAATAAAGTACTAAATTTGTTGAGAGACAATTGACAACATTTTTATTGAAGATAGTGTTAGTGACGTAGAGTTTTCTGCATCATTCACTGTCATCATCTAAAGAATGATAGAAATATGTTGCTATTTTACAGCAGTTAAGTTAATCCTAGAATAACAGGGCTTCCTCTCACAGCTCAGTTTGTAAAGTATCTGCCTGCGATGCAGGAGACCCTGGTTCGATTCCTGGGTCAGGAAGATCCACTGGAGAAGGGATAGGCTACTCACTCCAGGGTTCTTGGGCTTCCGTTGTGGCTCAGCGGGTAAAGAATCTGCCTGCAATGCGGGAGACCTGGGTTCG
>NW_011494016.1:48496-49703 GCF_000754665.1 Bison bison bison | reverse complement strand
AGTCACCTTATGGTTTAACACATTTCTCCTAGTGAATTTTACTAACCGAAGATAACTCTTCTAAAGACCTACCCTAGGATTCTGAATTTGATCTAAGACAAAAATAAAATGAACAATGCTGAATGAGTGCCTATGATCATTCTATTCAAAATTACCATTTTTGTAATGGTAATTACCATTTTTGTAATGGTAATTACCATTTTTGTGTACCTCTTATGTGTGAGGCATTTTACAGACATTATCTCTCTTAATTGTCTTTATCTTCACCCTGCCAGGTAAATATGGAAATCCCTGTGTTATAGGTAAGAACAGACTCAGATTGCTGAAGTAACTTTTGTAAAACCAAACAGCTAAGAAGCAGACAAGTTAGGAGTCAAGATGGGGAGGGAGGTGGGAGGGGTTTCAGGATGGGGAACACATGTAAACCCATGGCAGATTCAAGTCAATGTATGGCAAAACCAATACAATATTGTAAAGTAAAATTTAAAAAAAAAAAAAAAAGCAATGTCTTTCCTTCTATTACACTGAACACTGTGAATAGAATCTGCAAGCAAAAAATAAGAGTTCTGTATTCAATAAACTGTATCTAAAGAAAGAGGACCCAAGTGAATTGTTAAGTAACAAGGTTAGAAATAATTTAAAGACTTTTGAGGAAAATGGTCAGGGAAAAATTCATGAAAATAAGTTTGGAAATACAACCGAAAGATGGTTATTTGAAAAGACCCTAATTCTTGGAAAGGTTGAGCACAGGAGGAGAAGGAGTGACAGAGGAAGAAATGGTAGAATGACATCACTGAATCAATGGACATGAGTTTGAGCAAACCCTGGAAGATAGTGAAGGACTGGGAAGCCTGGCATGCTGTAATCCATGGGGTTGCAAAGAGTTGGACATGACTTAGCAACTGAACAACACCAACAGCAATTGAAGGGTGGAGAGGATGTGGTATCTAGAAATGAAAGAATACCTTGCAGCAAGAGAAAGAAGACCCAGAGATAAAAGGTGGTAACAGGGAGATGTCTGAGTGGAGTTAGGAAATGAGCGAAGGGGGCATTTTATCTAAGAATGTGCTTTGATTATGTGCTTGTACAAGTGTCACATATGTTAACCTTATTACCTTTAAATACTTCATGATGAAGTTGTTTGGGAATGACACATTGCAAAGATACTAAGAAAAATAGAAAAGGCTTTTTTTTTTTTTTTTTTACG
>NW_011494016.1:24206-48396 GCF_000754665.1 Bison bison bison | reverse complement strand
TAGAAGATGTAATATTGGGCATGTGCTGAGTGTGCTCAGTCGCTTCAGTCATGTTCGCCTCTTTGTAACCCAGGGTACTATAGCTGCCAGACTCCTCTGTCCATGGGCTTCTCCAGGCAGAAATACTGCAGTGGGCTGCTATGCCCTTTTCAGGGAATCTTCCAACCCAGGGATCGAACCTGTGTCTATTATGTCTCCTGCATTGAAGGTGGGTTCTTTACCACTAGTGCCACCCGAAAGTCCAATATTGGGCATAGATAATTAGAAAACATCAGAGAAAGCAGATATTTTGTGGGGAAAGTATAAAGAGAAACAACAAAAACATAATGGGTTGCTAAAACAAATTTTAAATTACTGACATTTTCTTTCTCCTGCTTTGACTATTCGTGGAATGACTCAAAAAATACATAATAAGGCATAAAAAACTAAAAAAAATAAAATAAGTAAGGAAAAATGTTAAATTAACATTTATTGGCACTTCTTATGTGCCAGGCTTTACAGCAAAAATTTTAATTCTCTCAACATTTCTGTGGTTTAGATTTCTTATTATCCCCATTTTACAAATAACCTGAGATTAAAGGAAATTAAGTCATTTTGGCAAGATCACAGAGTTGAATGGGGCAGATCTTGGGATGTAACTCCACAGTTTGGGCTCATCACCATTTCATGATACTACAGCATATGAAAGATATTCTCATCAAAGCTGGGATCACAGACAATCCTAGGCTTTGTACATGAACCCACTCTAAAGGTAATATAATTCACCTGATTTTATAGCATACTTTGCTACTAGCTTCTAGTTTCACTCTAAGTTAATTTCTAAACCTTTATCATAGCTTATTTTATCACTGGATGCTCCAGTGTCTTCTCTACATGACATAGTTCAGTTCAGTTCAGTTCAGTTGCTTAGTCCTGTCTGACTCTTTGTGACCCTGTGAACTGCAGCACACCAGGTTTCCCCATCGATCACCAACTCCCAGAGTGTACTCAAACTCAAGTCCATTGAGTCAGTGATGCCATCTAGCCATCTTTTCCACTGTCATCCCCTTCTCCTGCCATTGATTTTTCCCAGTATCAGGATCTTTTCCAGTAAGTTCTTTGCATCAGGTGGCCAAAAAATTAGAGTTTCAGCTTCAGTATCAGTGCTTTCAATGAATATTTAGGACTGATTTCCTTTAGAATGGACTGGTGGGATCTCCTTATAGTCCAAGGGACTCTCGAGAGTCTTCTCCAACACCACAGTTCAAAAGCATCAATTCTTTGGCACTTAGCTTTCTTTATAGTCCAACTCTCACATCCATTCATGACTAATGAAAAAAACTGTTGAGTTTTCCAGATTTTCTGGCATATTGATTGCAACACTTAACCAGCATCATCTTTTAGGATTTGAAATAGCTAAACTGAAATTCCATCACCTCCACTAGCTTTGTTTGTAGTGATGCTTCCTAAGACCCCTTGACTTTGCATTCCAGGATGTCTGGCTCTAGGTAAGTGATCACACCATCATGGTTATCTGGGTCATGAAGATCTTTTTCTGTATAGTTCTTCTTTGTTATTCTTGCCACCTCTTCTTATTACCTTCAGCTTCTTTTAGGTCTGTCTTTTATTGTGCTCATGTTTGCATGAAATGTTCTCTTGGAATCTCTAATTTTCTTGAAGAGACCTCTAGTCTTTCCCATTCTATTGTTTTCTTCTATTTCTTTGCAGTGATCACTAGGAAAGAATTTCTTATCTTTCTTTGCTATTCTTTGTAACTCTACAATCAAATGGGTATATTTTTCCTTTTCTCCTTTGAGTTTCACTTCACTTCTTTTCTTAGCTATTTGTAAGGCCTTCTCAGACAACCATTTTGCATTTTTGCATTTTTTTCTCCTTAGGGATGGTCTTGATCAGTGTCTCTTGTACAGTGTCACAAACCTCCATCCATAGTGTTTCAGGCACTCTATCAGAGCTCATCCCTTGAATCTATTTGTCACTTCCAGTGTTTAAACATAAGCCATTTTATTTAGGTGATATCTGGATGGTTTCTATGAACAAATCTACTAGAAGTGATGGAATTCCAGCTAAACTATTTCAAACCTAAAAGATGATACTGTTAAAGTGCTGCACTCAATATGCCAACAAATTTGGAAAACACAGCCATGGCCACAGGACTGGAAAAGATCAGTTTTCATTCCAATTCCAAAGGAGGGCATTGCCAAAGAATGCTCAAACTACCACACAGTTTCACTCATCTCACATGCTAGCAAAGTAATGCTAAAAATTCTCTAAGCCAGGCTTCAATAGTACATTAACTGTGGACTTTCAGATGTTCAAGCTAGATTTAGAAACGGCAGAGGTACCAGAGATCAAATTGCCAACATCCATTATATCATTGAAAAGGCAAGAAAATTCCAGAAAAACATCTGCTTTATTGATTAAGACAAAGCTTTTGACTCTGTAGTTCACAAAAAACTGTGGAAAACTCTTCAAGAGATGGGAATACCAGACCAGCTTAGCTGCCTCCTGAGAAATCTGTATACAGGTCAAGAAGCAACAGTTAGAACCAGACATAGAACAACAGACTGGTTCCCAGTTGGGGAAGGAATGCATCAAGGCTGTATGTTGTCACCCTGGTTATTTAACGTATATGCAGAGTACATCATGAGAAATGCCAGGCTCAATGAAGCACAAGCTGGAATCAAGATTGCTGGGAGAAATATCAATAACCTCAGATATGCAGATGACCCCACCCTTATGGCAGAGAGTGAAGAGGAACTAAAGAGCCTCTTGATGAAAGTGAAAGTGGAAATTGAAAAAGCTGGCTTAAAATTCAGCATTCAAAAAGCTAAGATCATGGCATCTGGTCCCAAAACTTCATGGCACATAGATAGGGAAACAATGTAAACAGTGACAGACTTTTTTTCTTGGGCTCCAAAGTCACTGCAGGTGGTGACTGCAGCCATGAAATTAAAAGACGCTTGGCCTTGGAAGAAAAGTTATGACCAACCTAGACAGCATATTAAAAAGCAGAGACATTATTTTGCCAACAAATGTCCATCTAGTCAAAGGTATGGTTTGTCTAGTAGTCATGTATGAATATAAGAGTTGGACTATAAAGAAAGCTGTGAACCGAAGAATTGATGCTTTTGAACTGTGGTGTTGGAGAAGACTCTTGAGAGTCCCTTAGACTGCAGGGAGATCCAACCAGCCCATCCTAAAAGAGATCAGCCCTGAATATTCATTGAAACGACCAGTACTGAAGCTGAAACTCCAGTACTTTGGCCACCTAATGCAAATAACTGACCCCTTGGAAAAACCAAACCCTGATGCTTTGAAAGACTGAAGACTGGAGGAGAAGAGGACAACAGAGGATGATGTGGTTGAATGGCATCACTGACTTGATGGACATGAGTTTGAGCACACTCTAGGAGTTGTTGATGGACAGGGAAGCCTGGAATGCTGCTGTCCATGGGGTCAAAGAGTCAGACATGACTGAGCTACTGAACTGAACTGAATTGAATATCTGAATTTTGCAATAAAGAATTCATGATCTGAGCCACAGTCAGCTCCCAGTCTTGTTTTTGATGACTGTTTAGAGCTTTTCCATCTTTCGCTGAAAAGAAATAATCAATCTGATTTCAGTATTGGCCATCTGGCGATGTGCATTTGTAGAGTTTGTGTTGTTGGAAGAGGGTGTTTACTATGACCAGTGCATCTCTTGACAAACCTCTGTTAGCCTTTGCCCTGCTTCATTTTGTACTCCAAGGCCAAATTTGTTTGTTACTCCAGGTATTTCATGACTTCCTTCTTTTGCATTACAGTCTCCTATGATGAAAAGGTATCTTTTTTGAGAGTTCTAGAAGGTCTTGTAGGTCTTCATAGAATCATTCAACTTCAGCTTCTTCACAGTTACTGGTTGCAGTATAGACTTGGTTTACCGTGATATTGAATGGTTCGCCTTGGAAACAAAGAGAGATCATTCTGTCATTTTTGAGATTGTACCCAAGTACTGCATTTTGGATTCTTTTGTTGACTATGAGGGCTACTCCATTTCTTCTAAGAGATTCCTGTCCATGGCAATAGATATAATGATCACTGAATTAAATTCATCCAACCAGTCCATTTTAGTTCACTGTTTCCTAAAATGTCAATGTTCACTCTTGCTATTTTCTGTTTGACCACTTCCAGTTTACTTTGATTCATGGACCTAACATTCCAGGTTCCTATGCAATATTGTTTTTTACAGCATCAGACTTTACTTCCATCACCAGTCACATCTACATCTGGGTGTTGTTTTTTCTTTGGCCCCATCTCTTCATTCTTTCTGGAGTTATTTCTCCACTCTTCTCCAGTAGCATATTGGGCATCTACCAATCTGGGGAGTTCATCTTTCAGTGTCATACATTTTTGCCTTTTCATAGTGTTCATGGGGTTCTCAAGGCAAGAATACTAAAGTGGTTTGCCAATCCTTTCTCCAGTGGATGATGTTTTGTCATACAAAACACATTTTTATGAGACACTGTTATGTCATACACATTTTGTCTCTACAATGCTAGTACCACCAATTGTCTGAAGTGAGTTTGTATTTCATGCTAAACCTGATTTTTTGATTTAAATTTATTCTTCTTTTCACTTTGGTTGGAATTAATTTGGCCTCACCTAGAAATAATCAAACAGGAAAACAAAACAACAAATATTTTCATCAAAAGCAAAATGTATCCACTAAAGGAGTATATGATGAAACAACTTTTTCTACATCTTGAAAACCATCAATAAATATGTAGCTGTGAGACTTTTGGGTCTTCTCAGGTGCCTCAGATGGTAAAGAATCTGCCTGCAATGCAGGAGACCCAGGTTTGATCCCTGGGTTGGGAAGATCCTGTGGAGAAAGGAATGGAAAACCCACTCCAGTATTCTTGCCTAGGGAATTCCGTGGACAAAGGAACCTGATAGGCTACACTGATGCTGGTGTTGCAAGCATCACAAACAAACAAAGCTAGTAGAGGTGACAGAATTCCAGCCGAACTATTTCAAATCCTAAAAGATGATGCTGTGAAAGTGCTGCACTCAATATGCCAGCAAATACGGAAAACTCAGCAAAGCCCCATGACTGGAAAGGTCAGTTTTCATCCCAGTCCCAAAGAAGAGCAGTGCCAAAGAACATTCAAACTAATGCACAGTTGCAGTCATTTCACATGTTAGCAAAGTAATGTGTAAAATTCTCCAAGCTAGGCTTCAACAGTACATGAATTGAGAACTCTGAGATGGTCAAACTGGATTTAGAAAAGACAGAGCAACCAGAGATCGAATTGCCAACATCTCTCGGATCATAGAAAAAGCAAGATAATTCCAGAAAAGCATCTACTTCTGTTTCATGACTATGCTAAAGTTTTGACTGTATGAATCACAATAAAATGGAAAATTCTTAGATCGATGGGAATATCAGGCTACTTTACCTGCCTCCTATGACACCTGTATGCAGGTCAAGAAGCAACGATTAGAACAAGACCTGGACCAATGAACTGGTTGAAAATTGGAAAAGGAATACATCAAAGATGTATATTGGCACCTTGCTTATTTAACTTATATGCAGATTACATCATGCAAAATGCCAGGCTGGATGAAGCACAAGCTGGAATCAAGATTGCCAGGAGAAATATCAGTAACCTCAGATATGCAGATGATACCACCTTACTGCAGAAAGTGAAGAGAAACAAAATAGCTTCTTGATGAGAGTGAAAGATGAAAGTGAAAAAGTTGTCTTAAAATTCAACATTCAAAAAACTAAGATCATGGTATCTGGTCCCATCACTTCATGGCAAATAGATGGGTAAACAATGGAAACAGTGAGAGACTTTATTTTGTTGGGCTCCAAAATCAATGCAGATGGTAACTACAGCCATGAAATTAAAAGACACTTGCTTCTTGGAAGAAAAGCTATGATGAACCTAGACAATGTATTAAAAACCAAAGACGTCACTTTGCCGACAATGGTCTGTCTAGTCAAAGCTATGGTTTTTCCAGTAGTCATATGTGGGTGTGAGAGTTGGACCATAAAGAAGGTTGAGCACAGAATAATTGATCCTTTTGAACTGTGGTGTTAGAGAAGACTCTTGAGAGTCTCTTAGACAGCAAGATCAAGCCAGTCAATCCTAATGGAAATCAACCCTGAGTATTAATTGGAAGGACTGTGCCTGAAAATGAAGCTCCAGTACTTTGGCCACTTGATGCAAAGAGCCAACTCATTGGAAAACACCCTGATTCTGAGTAAGATTGAGGGCAGGGGAGAAAGGGAAGATAGAAGAAGAGATGGTTGAATGGCATTACCGACTCAATGGATGTGAGTTTGAGCAAGGTTTGGGAGATGGTGAAGAACAGGAAACCCTGACTTGCTACAGTTCATGGGGTCACAAAGATTCATACATGATTCAATGACTGAACAAATGAGATTTTTAATAGATTTTGTAAAATATCTTCTGAAATTTTCTATTTAGAAAATATCTAGAAACCAAAACTTTGTTTACCATCAGTCACTATAATGTCTAACCCCAGTAGCTTTTACTTTGAGGGATTAAACTGCAGTTTGGCAATAGAAATGTACAAAACCACATCAAAAGCCCCCAGGCTTTATTTTCTGAAACTTTTACTAAAATTTCTAATTGCTTAGAATTTTGTTTTAACTTAGGAAAAGAACAAAGCAAAATAACAACATCAGAGTATGAAAACTCTGGGACATCATAAATGCATAGATTTCATTTCTTTTTGAGGATTAAAATCTTTATTTGAAAATAAAGTTAGTGTTTTTTGCAGATAACTGTCTAAAACCAAGTCAACGAATTTGCCTTTTTATTTAACTCTATATTATACTGTTAACCATATCAGATTATAAGAAATCTGTATTGTGAAGATACATTTTAAATATTTTTTATATATGTATATTTCTTCTATATATATATCGTTGGCTGCATTGGGTCTTAGCTGTGGGACACAGGAGCTTTGTTGCATCTGCCATAATGTTTCATTGCAGTGCATGGTTTCTCCAGTTGTGTGGTGTGGGTTCAGTAGTTTCTGTGTGTGGGCTTCAGATCACATGGGCTGCAGTAGTTTTGGTGTGCCAGCTTAGTTTCCCCACATCATATGGAGATCTTAGTTCTCCAACCAGGGATCAAATTGGCATCCCCTAGACCATCAGAAAATTCCCTGAAGGCATTTTTTTTTAAAGCCTGTGATTTTTCTTCACCAAATGATAAGAAAGTATCTTACATGGTCAAACCATCTCTTTGCACACAGCACAGTCAATAGTAAGTCTGAAATTTCAATAAATATAAGAATAGGCCTTCTGCTGCTGCTGCTGCTGCTAAGTCGCTTCAGTTGTGTCTGACTCTGTGCAACCCGATAGACGGCAGCCCACCAGGCTCCCCCGTCCCTGGGATTCTCCAGGCAAGAACACTGGAGTGGGTTGCCATTTCCTTCTCCAATGCATGAAAGTGAAAAGTGAAAGTGAAGGCTCTCAGTCGTATCTGACTCCTAGCGACCCCATGGACCACAGCCTACTAGGCTCCTCTGTCCATGGGATTTTCCAGGCAAGAGTACTGGAGTGGGGTGCCATTGCCTTCTCCGAAGAATAGGCCTAGGAGTTAATTAATTAAAAATAAAAACTGCCTGCTCCATTTTAATTCAGTACCTTTGGAATGGGACTCAGAATCTATATGTTTAAAAAATCCTTCAGTATGTTGAATGCAGGGACTCTGGAAATCATACTTGATAATATACTGGCAACTTTTTTTTTTCCCCCCAAAGTTTTAGACTTTTACTAGTGGGGGAAAGACCAAACAGGAAATTTGTTATTTAAATTAAAAATTTTGTGTTTAGTATTGTAACCTGCCTTGCTTTTGAAATCCCAGCTCAGATTTCTGACCCTGTAATCATGGAATTTTGCTTGAAAGCAACTAGAAACCTGACTGAAACATAAAATATCAGTTTGAACACCCATAAGGACTGGAGGAGTTTAAATATTAAGAAAAGAACAAAAGGATGAGACTGATATTTGGCATTTTTTCCTCTCTCAATGCTAACTAAGAGGCTGAACATCTGAGCAGAAACTTCAGCAGTGTTACAGATCATGATGGAAGTGTGGGCGCTGGAGTTCAGGTTCCAGAAGGGTTGAGCATTTTGGTGACATTGGTGCATGCATCTGTGTATCTATATGTTTCCCCCCACCTGTCTTGGTTAATGGTACAACTGATGAAGCCAAAACAAACTGGATTTAAGTCGTGAGTGTTTTGGGGTCAGTTGTCTATATTCTTTATCAGAACCGTTTTTCTTTTGTTCATTCATTTGATAAATACATAATGTGTGTCAACTATATTATGAGACTTTGGTGTCTGTTTTATTTAGAGAATTTTTTTCATGTTAAGTTTTTTGTTTTTATTTTTTTGTTATGCCTCACAGTGTGAGGGATTTTAGTTCCCTAACAAGGGATTGAACCCATGTCTCCTGCAGTGGAAGCACAAAATCCCAACCACTGGACTACCAGAGAAATCCCTGATGTTTATTTTAAAGGATAATTAATACCTTTAGGTCATTTTAAGGATTATAATTTGGTGATTATCAGCATCTGTCACAATGACTTGTATATAATAATGCTCAATAAATATATGCTGAAGAAAGGAATTGATCAAAGCAGAAGTATCAGACTTCTAATGAAAATCTATTTTTGTCTCATATGCTTTCACTTGTCTTCTAAAGAAATCTAAATGTCACATATTACTATTGTCACAGTATCATTATAAAAAGTTTGTCAAAATTAATAATTTTACTTTACAAGTAAGCAGAAAGTAACACAAAGGGGAATGACAAATTTATATTACTTGTTCTAAAACTTATTCAAATTTATATTCTGTTTTCTGTTTGCTTCAAGCTATATTCTTCTTTGTTTAGTGAGATATGCTTGATATATAACATTGAATTAATTTTAGATGTACAATATAATGATCTGGTATATGTGTGTATCGCAAAATTATCACCATAAATCTAGTTAACCTCTACCAACCACACAGAGTTACAACATTTTTTTCTTGTGATGAGAACTTTTAAGATTTACTCTCTTACCAACTTTCCAATATACCATATATATTTTTGTTACCTATAGTCACAATTAGCATCTTCCCAGGTGATGAAGTAGTAAAGACTCTGCCTGCCAGTGCAGGGAATGCAAAGAGACACAAGTTTCATCCCTGGGTCAGGAAGATGCCCTGGAATAGGAAATGATAACCCATACAGGTATTTTTACTTGGAGAATTCCTTGGACAGAGGATCCTGGTGGATTCCAGTCAGGATTGGAAAGAATACAACATAACTGAGCAACGGCACACACATAGTCATAATTACACCCTTAGGAATAGTTATCTAATAGCTGGAAGTCTATACCTTTTGATCTTCACCCATTTTGCTGACCTTCTAACCACTGCCTCTGGCCCCCACCAACCTGTTCTCTGTTTTTGTTGTTGTTATTGTTTTTTAGATTTCACATATACGTGGGATCATACAGCATGCGTCTTTCTCTGTGTGACTTATTTCACTAAGCCTAATGCCCTAGGTCCATTCATGTTGTTATAGATGGCAGAATTTCCTTCTTTTGTGGCTGAATAATATTCCAATGTGTGTATGTACCACATTTTCTTTATTCATTCATCTGTCAGTGGACACTTCAGCTACTTTGATATCTTGACTATTGTAAATTATGCTGCAATGAACCTGGAAGTGCATATATTTTTTCAAGATATTTTCTTTGTTTTGAATAAATACTGAGAATGGAATTGCTGAATTAAAGGCTAGATTCTTGACATTGTTCTTATGCAAGTTTTTCTAACCTCTGTAAAATTCTTCTAAATTCAGGATAAAATTCATCTTAAACCAAGTGTAGGCTCTCCAGCCTTTAAAGTCAATGCTATTTAGCATTCTATCCACCAATGATATGCCTGATTATTTGACTACTGGATTTTGTGTTACATTAGCTCTTTTCAGATACAAAACAAAAATACTGTTTGCTAGGTGTGTGTGAATATTCCACCTAAGATTTACAATAGATTATAAAACATGCATTCTAGGTATGAACAAATTGTCATTCTGAAAACATTTGATAAGAAAACCATATTAATTATTTTTATGTTAGGGAGGTTTTATTTTGATGCAGTTTTATTTCCATTCAGATTAGCTTAAGCATGTGGATACAAATAAAAAAAAAAGAAAAAAGAAAACCAAAACAAACTATGTTCAATTTGACCTTTCATAGTTAGTTTCATAAAAGGAATGAAATTTTAAATTTTTTTATAGAAAATCTGTTTTGTTTAATGTTTAACAGGGGTAGGATGTACCTCTGTTCATTCTACCCAGTTACCAGCGATGAGGTTCTCCTTTCTCACAATTATTACCTCTCCAGGTGTTGAAGACACTTGTCTGCTAATTCAGGAGACCTGCAAATGTTATTGCAGATAGGGCTGAGCAAGTCCTGGCATCATTGGCAGGATGTGTTAAGGTGGAATTTCCATGGGTAATAGACTGGCATCTGTAGATTGAGGTCCACCCCACCACTAGAGGCATCCTGCTCTCCAGGTAACGAGCTATTTCTCTGTATTCACTGGGCTTCCACAAGTCTCCCTGCCATTGGCCTCTCACATCATGGGCAGTTTCCTTGTGAGGATGCCATTTCTTGCCACATGAAAGCCATATAAATTAAAAAATATTCTTTCTATGATAAAGTTGCTCTTACAAGTATATGGTAAAAGTAAATTAAAAATGAGAGGATGAGCATCAAGACTCTTTTTTTAAGTCTTCTATTCATCTTTGAAATCTTGCTTAATTGGGATCCTTTGCCAACATCCTCCAATAAGATAATACTGTATTTGCACTTATATTCATCTTTAACTCACAATTGAGAATCACCTTCATTTTCTTGGCAGAAGTAGTTTTTTTCTCTTTCCTTGCAACTTGACTTTTAATAATAAAACTTCTTAATTTTGGTATTCATAAACTTAGATAAAGTCAAGGTTGTGGTAGTATCATTTTGGTATACTTGCACAAAATTTTAGTTACTTTGTAGTTTTTCATTCTTATGGTATCCATTTTCCATTCATTCAATATTTATTGTGCAGAGCCTACTGATATCATAGTTGACAAGTCTGTGACATTTGCTGCCAAGAATCATGATCTATCGGGGGTTGGGGTACAGATAAAGATGGATGGATTGACATATGAAAAGAAAGTGCTGAATCTTTACAAACTAGCTTAACTCTTAAGAGACTTCTGTGTACCTACCTGTGTATGAGTGTGCTTGTACTATTTGCTCAGCCCTGTCTGACTCTTTGCAATCCCATAAACTGTAACTTGCCAGGCTCCTCTGTCCATGGAATTCTCCAGGCAAGATTAACGAAGTGGGCTGCCTTTCCCTTCTCCAGAGGGTCTTCCCAACCCAGGGATCGAACCCAGGTCTTCTGCTTTGCGGGGAGATTCTTTACTGTCTGTGCCACCAGGGAAACACATGTATCTACATATTTGCTTTCAAAATCAATGGAAGAAGTTTAAAGACTGATGAAATAAAGATGCCAAATGCGACTTATTAGAAGTTTCCTATTCTGGCGTACATTTGAAAACCCATGGTATTTGTTACCGTTTCCTTACAAGGAAAGCAAAGCCAAGAAAATTGCCTGGATGCTTGGTGCTTTGCGGGCACAATTTTTCCACTTTTTGGAATTATGGAATATGGAGTGTAGGTGTAGGCTTGCAAATGAACTTCATTTTTTTTTGGCTAATTCTAATACCTGACCTTGTAAGCCTCAAAGGCTGGGGCTTGGTTATAACATCACTAGAGCTTGACCAAGTTCTTACATGTAGTAGGTAAACAATAGGATTACTGAGTTATTTATTGGTTTGGAATTCATTATAATCACTACTCAAGAACAAGGGTTTTTTAAATGTGAGCAAATGTTTACATGTGTTTATTAAGCTTTTTAAAAATAAATTTATATTCTATAGATTTATTTTATTCTTTATATATTCTAAATCATGTAATTCTAGTAGCCCTGGGACATATTCTGAGGAAATTGCATAGTTACTAAATAAAATAAATTCAAAGCAGTTTCAAAGTTATATAAATGAGTGTGATTATATACCTTTGACAAATAAGATTTGTCCACACTATGCCATACATCTGAATAAAGGTGAGTAGAAACTTAAAAAAATAACATGTATACTTTTCTACATATCTGGACACATGATATTTTGAAAGTAAAACACCAGTAGGTATAATTGAAAATTTTTATCATATTTAAGAATCATACTTCATGCAAACATGGTTGGACCTAGAGATTATCATATTAAGTGAAGTAAGTCAGACAGGGAAAGACAAATACCATATGATATCACTTATATGTGGAATAAAAAATATGACACAAATGAACCTATCTTCCCTGATAGCTCAGTTGGTAAATAATCCACCTGCAATAAAGGAGATCCTGCCTTGATTCCTGGAACGGGAAGATCCAGTGGAGAAGGGCTAGGCTAACCACTCCAGTATTCTTGGGCTTCTCTGGTGGCTCAGCTGGTAAAGAATCTGCCTGTAATGTGGGAGACCTGGGTTCAATCCCTGGGCCGGAAAGAACCCCTGGAGAAGAGAAAGGCTACCCACTCCAGTATTCTGGCCTAGAGAATTCCATGGACTGTATAGTCCATGGGGTCGCAAAGAGTTGACACGACTGAGTGACTTTCACTTCACTTCAATGAAACAGAAACAGACTCACAGATATAGAGAACAGACTTGTGGTTGCCAAGGTGGGGGCTTCCCAGGTGGCTCAGAGGTAAAGGATCTGCCTGCCTACATAGAGACATGGATTCAGTCCCTGGGTTGGGTAGATCCCCTGGTGAAGGAAATGAAAACACTCCATTATCCTTGCCTGGGAAATCTCAATGACAGAGGAGCCGGGCAGGCTACTGTCCATGGAGTCACAAAAGAATTGGAAACCACTTAGCCATCAAACAACTCCTGTCATTGAGTGCATTTTGATTTTCCAGCAGGTTGGAAGCAGAGAGGATTGGTTGGCCATCTGATGATCACCCAGGAGACAAAAGGGTAGATGGGAGTCTGGAGGGTTGAGAAGTGCTGTATCCAGTCTCTCTAAGATGTTGGCTCTCCTCTGGAGGCCCTGTGAGGTTGCAGAAGGAAGTAAGAGCCATTACATAAACCCAAATAGGATCTGTTTGTGACTAAGGGGAAATGCCCCAGAAGCAGCAGGCTTGCATCCCTGCTTTGGGGGAATTACTTGTGGCAAGTGTCACAGCTCAAGGCAGTAGATATCAAATCTATTTATGTTCAAGCCCTCTTTAAAGGGAGAATTTTCTCATCGCCCTTTAAGTTGAGGTGAACTGATTTAATTATAGTATACTTTAAAAGTGTACAAACTTAGCTGTAGGTATAAATCCCTTGTGTTTATAACTGTATGTTGTTGCTGTTGTTCAGTGGCTAAGTCAAGTCTGACTCTGTGATGCCAAGGACTATAACCTGCCAGGCTCCTCTCTCCATGGGATTTCCCAGGCAAGAATACTGGAGTGGGTTGCCATTTCCTATTCCAGGGAATCTTCCTGACTCAGGGATTGAACTCATGTCTCCTGCAATGGCAGGCAGATTCTTTACTGCTGAGTCACCAGAGAAGCCAATTTATAGTTCTTTCACACTGACTTCCCTGGTGGCTCAGACGGTAAAGTGTCTGCCTACAATGCGGGAGACCCGGGTTCAATCCCTCGGTTGGGAAGATCCCCCGGAGAAGGAAATGGCAACCCAGTCCAGTATTCTTGCCTGGAAGATCCCATGGATGGAGGAGCTTGGTAGGCTACAGTCCACGGGGTCCCAAAGAGTCGGACACAACTGAATGACTTCACTTTCACTTTCTTTCACACCCATGAAGCAAAAATATTTAAAATATTTACAGGTAGTATACAAAAGATATAATAAATATATAAAACCACTCCAATCTAACAATTTTAATATTAAAAATGTCTTATCAAAGTGCATCAGACACATACAATAAAGAACATGAATCAAGTATATGAATTTTATATATATTATGTAATATTTATATTCACCTGAAAAAACCCTAAGAGTGAAGGTAAACTATTTACAGCAGCCCAGAGTCAGACACGACTGAAGCAACTTAGCAGCAGCATCAGCAGCAGCAGCAGAGGACTCACTCATGGCCTTTTGAAGTCAATACTGTCAGTCAGCCACCTCCTTTGCCTCAGAATCGTACAGTGTGCACTCTTCCATGTCTAACTTCTTTCCCTTTTACATTGTCTTTGATACCCTTCAAAATAGTGCTATCTTAATATAATAAAAGCTGCTTATTGCTGTGATACAGCGATGGTACTGCAGAGATGAGCCCAAGATGATGATTAAGGCCAATGCTCTGTGACATTTGGATTTACCAGACCACAGGCATCCTGTGATTGGCCAACCCTTTCACTGTTTTTGCCTAATATATATATATATATATATATAGTATTACAACTATCAAAAAAGTAAAAAATTTAGCAGATCATTTTTATAACTCTAAACCTGTGGACCTGAAGTTGGCATATCCCAATTCAGAGGAATAATTAGCAGTAGCAGCAGCAGTCTAGGTGGGCTTTCATGGGGAAGCTCTTTTAGAAGAGGAGAAGCAAAAAGTCTCTTTTCCCAGTTCACATTGTGTCTAGGGGCTTGTCTGATTCTAGATGACATTTGTTTTTAGCTAATGGGTTGTTTTCTTTTCAGCTTACCTGAACAACATTTGAATTAATGCTGACAGTACTTTCAGGTTCTTTAGAAACTGAATCTGTGTCCAGTTAAGTTACAATAGGGACCCTGCAAATAACTAGACCAATGTCCATAACATCAGAATAATGTTCTCCTTTTGTAACCAAATGAATTGATAAAAAAAACCGACACCAGCATGGCTGTGTTCTCAGGAGGGCTGTTAGAAAGGCTATGGAATGAAATTGGGGACAATAAAAGGACCCTGTCATATCATTTGTAAAATTCTTTATAACAGCCCTTGAAATTAAATGCATTCTTTATAGCTATGCTTATACTGTAGTTTTATTCAAGTACTTATTTGAGATCTTTGGGGAAGAGTGTTCTTACAGGCATTGAAAAAGTTGTAAAAGTGAGGTGAAAGTAGAAATAAATAAAAGCTAGTGCTTAAACAAGATTTTCCAGTTTTCAAGGCTCCAACAGAGACCATATAAACCCATAGTTAATAATTTGTCAGTTAGATAATAACTTTTTCTTTTATTTATGTGTAGATTCAAATGGTCTGTTTATTTCAGAAACAAAAAAAACATGGATGCACTCAAAATCAGGCTATTTAAGGAAACCATGTGAATGTCAAATAGGTCTCAGTGGTTTTCTACACTGATCACACTTTCACCACTTACTGGAAAAATATAATATAGCGTAAATCATAACCAGTTGGGTAATTTTTATTACTCTAATCCCAAATGGCCAGGTGGTGGACTAAAAACTCTAAATTTTTCTCTAGACTTCACTAAGCTCTGTTAGGTAAACACTTTTGGCTTCTCAGGGAAAGATTCCTCCCACAGCTTTCGCTATTGTTTGGTTTCCTAAGTTTTGGGTAAGGCCTCCGTTGAACATAATCAACCTACCAATCAAACTACTATAACCACCAACCACCAACCAACTAACCAACCACCATGTAAACAAATATTTGGTTCTAAACTCTTCTGCCATGAAAAGCAGAAAATCTGTTCTAGATGTCTGAAGGAGCTATGGATTTCTCATCTTTTAAAACTACTTTTCTTGAATAAGAAAGAGTAGAAATGAAAGAATAACTATAGAAAAATTAATTTTCAATGAAGGAATAGATATTAGTCTAAAATGATAAATCCTAGGAGGGATCATGCTTTTTGGTACTGATCATGCAGCCATAAAGAATTGTGCCATCTTCACTTTGGGAGTGCATTTTGCAGTAGTTATTAAGGCTATTTCACAGATATCTGTGAGTCTCCTTGAGATCTGTAGAAACCATTTCATGCCCTTTGAAGCTGGCTTTTGCCAGGTGACTTGCCTTGCCAGCCAAATGTAAGGAGGGATTCAAGTCATTTCTGGAAAGAAGTTTTAAGGGATACTGTGACTTGCCTCAGTCTTTCTCTCTGAAATGGTGACTCCAGACAATGGCTGCTGTATTCACATGGTTCCTTCCCAGAATGAGGATAATGCAGGGCAGAACCACAGCCAGATGAGGAGGAACCAGGATCATCAAAAGAAATACTCCTTGTGCTTCAAGGCACTGAGATTGGGGTGTTGGTATTATTGAGTCTTCACTTACTGTGTTCCATATCATCCACTCTCTGTGGCAATAGTCAGCAGAAAAAGACAACAGCCTACACCCACCTACATGCTCAGAGTCTAAAAGGGAATATACTAGGGAAAAAGGCAGGAGAGATTGGAAAAGAGAGGGGAGTTATGGGTGGGAAGAAACATTGAGAGGAGGGGAGAGGAAGATCAGAATATATTTTGATTGTTTTTTATTCAAATAATTATTATCTGTGGTGTTCATTTTTCTCACTTAAAAAGTATATTATGAAGAAAATAACTTGAGAAGAAAAGCATAAAAGCTTATTTTAAGTAAATTCCCATATAATTTTATTTCAGTACACACATGTGATGATTGGGGAGTAAAAGAGCCTATAAAATTCACGTTCCAGTGTGAAATGATTGATTGGGTCTTAAATGTTTCTGAGGACGTTCAGAGACCACTGATGGTGACTGCTGGCAAATGTAAGCTGAAGTATATGAATACGATGAGTCTGTATGCGTGATGGCAACAAATATAACATGTTGAAAAATGGGAAGTTCAAATCTGCAAACACATCTTGTGAACATCATCAGTCAGCTACACGGACTCAGTATTTATTGTGCTTTGAGACAGTGCTAAGAAGAAAGAACATTCTGATTCTAAGTAAGTCAATTTGCTTGCTACTAAAATTACCCACGCAATTCCAACAGAAGAGATTGTACACATTAAGTATGCCACAAACAAGAAGAATCAAAACAGAAAGACAGATGCACTCAGAGTCTTCCATTAGGTTCTGAACCTAATTCAACTCAAGAATCACTCAGTGTTTACCACATGCTTTGTTCGTGAACCATGATGCATTGTTCCCATCATTTAACAAAGAAAAACAATAGCAGCCATAAGAAAACAACAGCAGCTAACTCTCAGAGTGGTTACTGATTGAGGACTTGGAAAAGGTGCTTTAATATGGAAGGTTATTTAGTCCTCTCCATCACATTGTTAGTAAGGGACTATCGATCCTGTTATAGGAGGAAGACATTGGGACAGAAAGAGGGCAAGTGACTTGGCGGCAGTCTCCTGGCATATAAGTAGTTAAAACAAGAATTGAACCCAGATAGTGGAGAAGGCAATGGCACCCCACTCCAGTGCTCTTGCCTGGAAAATCCCGTGGATGGAGGAGCCTGGTAGGCTGCAGTCCATGGGGTCGCTGAGAGTCGGACTCGACTGAGCGACTTCACTTTCACTTTTCACTTTCATGCATTGGAGAAGGAAATGGCAACCCACTCCAGTGTTCTTGCCTGGAGAATCCCAGGGACTGGGAAGCCTGGTGGGCTGCCATCTATGGGGTCGCACAGAGTCAGACACGACTGAAGTGACTTAGCAGCAGCAGTGGGGTTACAGGGTCAGAAGTCCTCTCTTTGCTGGAAAGAGAGTAGGAAATTAGAGGACTCAAAGTATAAAGTCAGAGTATAATTTCCAATAATTGTGATTGGCTTTTATTAATATTTGGTATTTAAAATTGTGAAATACTATTACAATGACAAATATATTTTTAAATGGAAACTGCCTTTTATCTTCTTACTTTCTGTGACTAAACTCTTTGCTTTTCCATTGTTATTCTAGATATTTTTCAAAACCTTACAGAATTTTTATATAGTTATTAAACTTATAGAATAATTTTATATTTTATTTATTTTATTTTTCCATTAAATAACTCTCTATACCAATGCAGGTTTAAAAATTTTACATTTTTAATGGATGTCTAATATTCCACAGAGTTGATGTACTAGAATTTATTATATGATTTCCTGCTACTGGCCATTTAAGTTTTTCTTGATTATTTCATTTTATAAATAATGCCATAATGGGTTTTAATGAACAGTTTTCCTAGAAAAATATATTACCATGGATCTACTTATAATTCATAAATTTTATTGCCTAAGGTAAAATTGTGTTTTTGTTTATTCTGTCATCAGTGTACATATGCAATGCTATTACTATAATGTTAACAACATTTGGAATTATCATTATTTTAGGTTTTGGCTGTTTTAGAGGGTAAGGATTGATATATGTTATTTAATTAGTTTCATTGATGTATTGGGGTCATGAATTGATGCCCTATCTTCTGATTTACTAAAAAAATATGTAGTATCTTCATTTCCTATCATAATTGATGTTTTTATGTGACAGTTCATACAGTGTTGCATTCTGCTTAAATAATTAGTCTACTCAAAGTTAAATACTTTATTGGAACTGATTGAGCTCTTTGAGACTGCTCATCCACTTCAGGGAAGTACTTCGTGTTTCATAGCTGTACCCAATCTCCCCACTCACCTTGCATGCTGGAGTCTGGAAATTTAAGGGAACTATTTTATCCTTGCCATGGAAGGACAAGGGTCTTGCATAATTGCCTGTCTTCTAGACGTTCAGCAATTTCTGTGGGTCAGTTCTGATTCAGTTCTGGCCTCTGTACCAGTGAACTCTGCAGTATGAGTGATGCCATGGATGCCTTCTGACTTTGGGAATGACTCTGGGCTGAGCTATTTCAAATCCTAAAAGATGCTGCTGAAGTGCTGCACTCAATACCTCAGCAAATTTGGAAAACTCAGCAGTGGACACAGGACTGAAAAAAGTTTCCATTCCAATCCCAAAGAAGGGTAATGCCAAAAAATGTTCAAACTACTATAAAATTGCACTCACTTCTTATTCTAGCAAGGTAATGTTCAAAATCCTTTAATCTAGGTTTCAGCAATACACGAACAAAGAACTTCCAGGACTTCCAGATGTACCAAGTGGGTTTAGAAAAGGCAGAGGAACCAGAGATTAAATTGCCAATATTATCTGGATCATGGAGAAAGCAAAGGAATTCCAGAAAAACATCGACTTCTCCTTCATTGACTATGCTGTGGTTTTGACTGACTGTTGTGGATCACAACAAACTGGAAAATTCTTGAAGAGATGGGCATACCAGACCACCTTACCTGTATGTGGGTCAAGAAGCAACAGTTAGAACCAGACATGAAACAACAGACTGGCTCAAAATTGGAAAAGGAATACAAGGCTGTATATTGTCACTCTGCTTATTTAACTTATATACAGAGTACCTCATGTGAAATGGCAGGCTGGATGAATCACAGCTGGAATTAAGATTGCTGAGAGAAATATCAACAACTTCAGATACACAGATGATATCACTCTAATGACAGAGAGTGAAGAGGAACTAAAGAGCCTTTTGATGAGTGTGAAAGAGGAGAGTGAACAACCTGGCATGAAACTCAACATTAAAAAACTAAGATCATGGTATCTGGTCCCATCACTTCATGGCAAATAGAAGGGGAAAAAGTGGTGACAGATTTTATTTTTCTTGGGCTCCAAAATCGCTGTGGACGGTGACCTCAGTCATGAAATTAAAAGACACTTGCTCCTTGGAAGGAAAGTTATGGCAAACCTAGACAACATATTAAAAAGAAGAGATATCACTTTGCTGACAAAGGTCCCACATAGTCACAACTAGGGGGCTTTCTTGGTGGCTCAGATGATAAAGAATCCCCCTGCAATGCAGACCTGGGTTCAGTCCCTGGGTGGAGAAGATTCCCTGGAGAAGGGATTAGTTATGTACTCCAGTATTCTTGCCTGGAGAATTCCATGGACAGAAGAGGCTGGTGGGCTAACTCTGTGTCTCAAATAGTCGGACATGACTGAGGGACTGACACTTTCATGTTTTTTCCAGTAGTCATGTATGGATGTGAGAGTGGGAACAAAAAGGAGGCTGAACACTGAAGAATTGATGTTTTTGAACTGTGATGCTGGAGAAGACTCTTGAGAGTCTCTTAGACTGCAAAGAGATCAAACCAGTCATCCTAAAGGAAATCAACCCTGAATATTCATTGGAAAGATGAAGGCTTAAGGTGAAGCTCCAACACTTTGGCCACCTGATGGAAAGAGCTGACTCACTGGAAAAGACCCTAATGCTGGGAAAGATCAAGGGCAGGAGAAGAAGGGGGCGACAGAGAATGAGATGGTTGGATGGCATCACTGACTCAATGGACATGAGTTTGAGCAAACTCTTAAACATAGTGAAGGACAGGGAAGCCTGGCCTGCTGCAGTCCATGGCGTCAAGAAGAGTCAGACATGACTGAGCGACTGAACAAAAACATTCTTTGGAAGGACTGATGCTGAAATGGAAGCTCCAATACACTGGCTACCTGATGGGAAGAGCTGACTCATTGGAAAAGATCCTGATGCTGGGAAAGATTGAAGGCAGAAAGAGAAGGGTGTGACAGAGGATGAGATGATTAGATAGCATCACTGACTCAGTGGACCTGAATTTGAGCAAACTTCAGGAGATAGTGAAGGACAAGGGAAACTGGCCACGCTGCAGCCCATGGAGAGAGGACTTAGGGACTGAATGAAAACAACAAAACTAGGTGCCCCTCCAGGAGTTCACACCCTGAATAGCAAATCCCATGGACAGCAGCCCCATTTTCTGACAGGAGGCCCCCCTTCTCCTGTAAACCCTGATCTCTCACTTGCGTGAGAGTGTATAGCTTGGTGTGGGAGCTTGTGAACCCCCAGTACCCACAGCAAAGCAGCCAGAAGGCTGCCTCCCGTGGGTCATTTACCTAAACATCTGCCCTAGTGCAGCACTGGCATTGTCCCCCTTCCCACGTTAACACTGATCCTGTGAGGTATTCTCTCCTAGAGGATGTAAGCTGCTTGCACACGACACAAGAGGATGCCAGCAGCATCCACAGTTTTCCCAGTGGGACCTGATCCCACTGAACACAGTTTAGTATGTTTTATTGGACATTTCCCCTGTAGCTCCATTAGGAAAAGATGAGACTACAGTATGTATTCACTCCCCGACTCCCATCTTTGTTTTGCCTGTTTTTTTTTTTTTGGTGTGTGTTTGTGTGATTTATTTTCTTAAGATGTTATCCATCCTCCCTCCTTCTATGAGATTCAGTGGACGGGGCTGGAGGACAAGAAGGAGTTGCTTGCTAAACAAGAAACATTTAGATTTATTTTTAAATTTGCAAATTGAAGTCTAATATGCAAACAGTAATATGCATACACCTGAAGCTCTATGACTTTTCACACAGTGAAAACCCCTGTGGCCATCACCCGGGTCACAAGGCTGAAGAGGAGCAGCACCCAGACTTTTCCATACTGCCCCCTCCCCAATCATCTGATATCCTTTGGTGCCAGTGGCCAGATGTGGTTTTCCCTTTTCTTTCCTCCTTTCTTTCTTTTTTTGTTGTTGTTTGTCCCTCGCCCCCAACTTGAAGTAAGGAAAGTTTCTCAAAACTTTGGCCTGATGTTTTTAATCAGTTTTGATTAATTTTGATCCTAAATGAAATCAGTCCTGAATATTCATTGGAAAGACTGATGCTGAAGCTAAAACTCCGATACTTTGGCCACCTGATGCAAAGAACTGACTCATTGGAAAAGACCGTGATGCTGGGAAAGACTGAAGGCAGGAGGAGAAGGGGATGACAGAGGATGAGATGGTTGGATGGCATCACTGACTCAATGGACAAGAGTTTGAGTAAACTCTGGGAGTTGGTGATGGACAGGGAAGCTTGGTATGCTGCAGTCTGTGTGCAAGGCATTGTACATGACTGAGCAACTGAACTGAACTGAGCTGAACTTAATACTCTTTATTGATTCTGCCTCATCATCTCTACTTCTTGGACTCCAGTATTTTTCCCATTTGTTATCTATCTTATGAATATTTTCTACCTTAAAACTATACTAATTCTAATTTCTGCAATGTTCAGCCATTTTTTAAATATATCTGGTGAATTATTTTTTCAGTGATACTATTTATTTATTTATTTATAAAACATTTTTATTAAAAAAATAAATTTATTGATTTTAATTGGAGGTTAATTGCTTTACAATATTGTATTGGTTTTGTCATACATCAACATGAATCTGCCACGGGTATACATGTGTTCCCCATCCTGAACCCCCTCCCACTTCCTTCCCTGTACCATCCCTCTGGGTCATCCCTATATGCATTCCAATTATGTGATAAAATTCTTCATTTTTCATATATGTTCAAATATATTAATCATAATTATTTATATTGGATGATTTCAGTCCTCTGTTACTATTTCTATTCCTTTTTTCTTTATTTCCTTTTTCTTCAGGTTATTTGGTTCTGGATCTTAGCATGTCTGGTAATTTTTGATTCAGTTCTAAATATTAGATGTAAAATTGTAGAAGCATTGATTGATATTTTCTTTCTTCCTTTGGTCAAAGTTAGTATATATCAATCAGGCCTACCTTACTGATCATCTTCTGTAGCCTTCTCAACAGTCTATGACTGTCAGTATTCTACAGGCATTTGAAAAAAAAAAAGGTGTGTTCTTTATTGCCAGTGACCGTATATGTCAACTAGATTGACCTTATCAATTATATTATTCAAGTTTTCTATGGACATTTATTTTTCTCTAATTTAATATTCAGCAAATTGAAAGAAGTGAAATAAAATTTTGTTGCTGCTGCTATTTTTTATCTCTCATAATTTCTGACATAACATTTTTGCTCTTATTTGATATTCAGTTATGACATCCATAACTCTACTATGTTTATCATTAGTTGTAGCTTTTGGTATTATGAAGTTTCCTTTTAGCCAAGTTTAATATTTTGGGGTTGAAATTTATGTGGTTTTTTATTATGATTGCAGCATTGGTTTTTTCTTGTTTGTTTACAGTTGCATATTCTTTGATTTTTAACTTCAGAAATCAGTTCTAGACATCCTACTGTTGATATGTAGCTTATGCTCTAATCTACATATTTTTTAACAGTTGAGTTTAATACATTTATCATGACAGATAAGTGGGGTTTGCCAACAAAGGTCTATCTAGTCAAGGCTATAGTTTTTCCACGGGTCATGTATGGTGTGAGAGTTGGACTATAAAGAAAGCTGAGCACTGAAGAATTGATGCTTTTGAACTGTGGTGTTGGAGAAGACTCTTGAGAGTCCCTTGGACTGCAAGGAGATCCAACCAGTCCATTCTGAAGGAGATCAGCCCTGGGATTTCTTTGGAAGGAATGATGCTAAAGCTGAAACTCCAGTACTTTGGCCACCTCATGCGAAGAGTTGACTCATTGGAAAAGACTCTGATGCTGGGAGGGATTGGGGGCAGGAGGAGAAGGGGACGACAGAGGATGAGATGGCTGGATGGCATCACTGATTCGATGGACGTGAGTCTGAGTGAACTCCGGGAGTTGGTGATGGACAGGGAGGCCTGGCCTGCTGCGATTCATGGGGTCGCAAAGAGTCGGACACGACTGAGCAACTGATCTGATCTGATCTGTACAGACATTGGGTAAATAGGTGCAAACCAGAATTCCCCTCATCAAGTTTGTTAGCATGGACACCTAACTTACTAAAGTGCTTTCAGTCATGGATAGCTGATTTTGCTTTTCTTAGAGACCCAAGTTATGTAAATCTTGGTTCTCTTTTGATTGTACATGTTTCAATTATTTTATCTGTAGTACTTTAACATTAAAAATTTTCATTTTATTTCTTTCTCAATATCCCTTATTCTGTTTTTCAGTGTTTAGTCTCTTTTTTCATCTTTCAACTTTATCTTTATTGTGTGTGTGTGTATTGATCTTATTTCTTTGTATGTCTGAGTTCTGCCAACACATTTTAATCCACTTGTTATTTTGTCATTTCTTTGCTAAATTCTTTCTTAGAAACAAGTAATCTTTTTTATTAAAGAAGAGATTTTTATTGATAAAAATAAATACATATTAAGATAAATACCATTGTATTTAATGAATACTATGCTAACCATTTGAGATACAAAATCACAGAAGCATCATTGTATACATAGTATCCATG
>NW_011494016.1:16568-23929 GCF_000754665.1 Bison bison bison | reverse complement strand
TAGTATCCATGTATCCAAATACACATGAAATCTACTTCTTACTGACCGGAGTATTCTTTTTTTTTTTTAATTTAAATTTATTTAATTGGAGGCTAGTTACTTTATTCTCAAATTTTCAGGTATCATTTACTAAAGTTTACTACATATTAGGTAATGCTGCTGCTGCTAAGTCGCTTCAGTCATGTCCGACTCTGTGCGACCCCAAAGACGGCAGCCCACCAGGCTCCTCTGTCCATGGGATTCTCCAGGCAAGAACACTGGAGTGGGTTGCCACTTCTTCCTCCAATGCATGAAAGTGAAAAGTCAAAGTGAAGTTGCTCAGTCGTGTCTGACTCTTAGCAACCCCATGGACTGCAGCCTACCAGGCTCCTCCGCCCATGGGATTTTCCAGGCAAGAGGACTGGAGTGGGGTGCCATTGTCTTCTCCAAATTAGGTAATGAGGAATAGTTAAATAAAAACAAAATAGAAAAGAATCCAGACCCCTTTTGCTCACCACAATTACAGTAAACCAAAAATTAATACTAGAAAATAATCACAAGTGATACAGTGGTAAAGAATCAGCCTGCCAATGCAGGAGATGCAGAAAATGTGAGTTCAATCCCTGGGTCAGGAAGATTTCCAGAGTAGGAAATGGCAACCCACTCCAGTATGTTTGCCAGGACAGAGGAGCCTGGTTAGTCCATGGGGTTGCAAGCAGTTGGATGCATCTGAGGATGCATGCATGCTTGGAAATTAAAAAAAAGAAAAAGAAAAAGAAAACTCATTGATTCTCGGGTATAATAAAAATTTAAATTGCAATTACAAAATAGAGAAAGACAATAATTAGTAATTCTTTATCATAATTCATAAGACATAATAAAAATTACTCAGATGAAATGTCATGATCCTAAAAGATTGTTTTCTTAAATAAGAAGGATGAAAATGAAACAATAAAACTTTTAGCACAAGAGGCTAAAAAATGAAAAACAAAACTTCCCCAAGGAAATAAAATAAAAGAAAGAAAGAAATATACCTAAGATCAGAATCAATATATTGGAATAATAAAATAGATTTGGCGAAAATGCTGGGTTGATTCTTTAGAGATTAAAATAAGTTATGAAATTAATTAGTCAAATTTTTTAAAAGAGTTAATTTTCAGGCCTTGGAAATTGCTCTAGAGATTCTCAAAAGACAAAAAGTTTTCATTTAAGTAAAAAAAAAATAATAAAATACTAAAAAAGATTAATGTTAATAATCTTTAGAACTTAAAAATATTTCTTTTCAATGAATGCATATATGAAACGTATTGTTTATTTTTCCTATGTTTTAGCTATGGTGGAGCAGAAGTCTCTGGGTCAGTCATCACTGAACAGAATTAGATATGTTTTTGGAGATCATGTTATTATATGTTTTCCCCTTATTTTCTGTTGACAATGTATTTTCACTAATACTAAATGGATATCATCAAGACATAAGGTGAAAATATATTTCCCCTGTTCAGCTATTGTGATTTAAAAAAAATATGATTAATTTTACCTAATCATATCCAATAGTGCATTACCCTGACTATCCTTTAAAAAATAGGATCATTCTCTCAGTACTTCTTATAGCATCTTATTCTGTTTCTGTAATACTTCCCACCCTGTAAAATACTACACAAAGTATTTATTTATCATGTTGATTATTTTTCTTAACCAGCTGTAACTAAACTGTAAGGTCCAGAAAAGTAGGAATTTGGCTGTTTATTTTCTAGAAAAGTCTAAGGCATATATTGTTGTTGTTGTCACTCAGTCATGTCCCACTATTTGCTATCCCATGGATTGCAGCATGCCAGTCTTCCCTGTCCTTCACTATGTCCTGGAGTTTCCTCAAACTCATGTGCATTGAGTCAGTGATGCCATCCAACCATCTCATCCTCTGTTGCCCCCTTCTCCTGCTTTCAATCTTTCCTAACATCAAGGTCTTTTCCAATGAGTCAGCTCTTTCCATCAGGTGGCCAAAAAATTGATGCTTCCCCTTCCACATCAGTCCTCTCAATGAATATTCAGGGTTGATTTCCTTTAGGATTAAGTGGTTTGCTCTCCTTGCTGTCTGAGGGACTCTCAAGAGTCTTCTCCAACACCATAGTTTGAAAGCATCAGTTCTTGGGTGCTCCACCTTCTTTACGGTCCAACTCACACATTCATATATGACTACTGGAAAAACAGTAGCTTTGAATATATGGACCTTTGTTGGCAAAGTGATGTCTGCTTTTTAACATGCTGTCTAGGTTTGTCATAGCTTTTCTTCCAAAGAGCAAGAATCTTTTCATTTCATGGCTGTAGTCACCATCTGCAATGATTTTGTAGCCTCCCAAATTAAAGCTGTCACTGTTTCCTTTGTTTCCCCATCTATTTGCCATGAAGTGATGGGACCAGATGCCATGATCTTAGTTTTTTTTTTTTTTTTATTTTTTTTTTTTTTTTTAATTTATTATTATTATTATTTACTTTACAATATTGTATTGGTTTTTCCATACATCAACATGCATGCGCCACAGGTGTACACATGTTCCCCATCCTGAACCCCTCTCCCACTTCCCTCCCCATACCATCCCTTTGGGTCATCCCAGTGCACCAGCCCCAAGCTTCGCCAGTCCAGGATCGGTGCAGGACCTTAGTTTTTTGAAGGCTTAATTTTAAGGCAGCTTCCCACTTTCCTCTTTCATATTCATCATGAGGTTCTTTAGTTCCTCTTCTCTTCTGCCATTAGGGTGACGTCATCTGCAGAGTTGAGGTTATGGATATTTCTCCTGGCAATCTTGATTTCAGATTAAGGTTTATCAAGCTTGGCATATCTCATGATGTACTTGGCATATAAGTTAAAAAAGCAAGGTGACAATACACAGCCTCCATGCACTCCTTTCCCAATTTTAGCCAGTTCATTGTTTCATGTCTGGTTCTAACTTTTGCTTCTTGTCCTGCATACAGATTTCTCAGGAGGCAGGTAGGGTGTTCTGGTATTCCCATCTCTTTAATAATTTTCTACAGTTTGTTGTGATCCACTCAGTCAAAGGCTTTGGCATAGTCAATGAAGAAGTAGATGTCTTTCTGGAATTCCCTTTTTATTATGATCCAACAGATGTTGGGGATTTGATCTCTGCTTCCTCTGCCTTTTCTAAACCTAGCTTATACATCTGAAAGTTCTCAGTTGATGTTCTGTTGAAGCCTAGATTTAAGGATTTTGAGCATTACCTTAGTCATGTGAAAGGAGTGCAGTTCTGCAGTAGTTTGAACATTCTTTGGCATTGCCTTTCTTTGGGATCATAATGATAATGGACATTTTCCAGTCCTGTGGCCACTGCTGAGCTTTCCAGATTTGTTGGCATTGAGTGCAGGACTTTAACACTATCACCTTTTAGGATTTGAAATAGCTCAGCTGGAATTCCATCACTTCCACTAGCTTTGTTCAGAGTCATCCTTCCTAAAGCCCACTTGACTTCATACTCCAGACTGTCTGGCTCTAGGTGAGTGATCACATCATCATGGTTATCTGGGTCATTAATACATTTCTGCATAGTTCTTCTGTGTATTCTTGGCACCTCTTCTTAATATCTTCTGCTAGGTCCATATCATTTCTGATCTTTATTGCATGCATCTTTGCATGAAGTGTTCCCTTGGTATCTCTAATTTTCTTGAAGAGATATCTAGTCTTTTCCATTTTATTGTTTTACTCTCTTTCTTTGCATTGTTCACTTAAGAAGGCTTTCTTATCTCTCCTTGCTATTCTTTGGAACTCTGCATTCAGATAGGTAAATGTTTCCTTTTCTCTTTTGCTTTTCACCTCTCTTCTTTTCTCAGCTATTTTTATGGCCCCTCAGACAACCATTTTGTCTTCTTTGATCACTGCCTCCTGTACAATGTCAGGAATCTCTGTCCATATTTCTTCAGGCACTCTATCAGGTCTAATCCTTTGAATCTGTTTATCACTTTCACTGTATAATCATAAGGGATTTGATTTAGGTCATACCTGAATGGCTAAGTAGTTTCCCTACTTTCTTCAATTTAAGTCTGAATATTGCAGTAAGGAGTTTATGATCTGAGCCTCACTCTGCTCCCGGTCTTGTTTTTGTTGACTGTATAGAGCTTCTCCATCTTTGACTACAAAGAATATAATCAATATAATTTCAGTATTGACCATCTGGTGATGTCCATGTGTAGAGTCATCTCTTGTGCTGTTGGAAGAGGATGTTTGCTATGCATTCTCTTGGCAAAACCCTGTTAGCTTTTGCCCTGCTTCATTTTGTACTAGAAAGCCAAACTTGTTTATTACTCCAGGTATCTCTTGACTGCCTACTTTCGCATTCCAGTCCCCTATAATGAAAAGGACATCATGTTTTGGTATTAGTTCTAAAAGGTCTTGTAGGTATTTGTAAAATCATTCGGCTTCAACTTCTTCAGCATTAGTGGTTGGGGCATAGACTTAGATTACTGTAATATTGAATGGTTTGCCTTGGAAACGAATCAAGTTCATTCTGTTGTTTTTGAGATCACACCCAAGTACAGCACTTTGGACTCTTTTGTTGACTATGACACTCCATTTCTTCTAAGGGATTCTTCTCCACAGTAGTAGATGTAATGGTCATCTGAATTAAATTCATCCATTCAAGTCCATTTTAGTTCACTGATTCCTAAAATATCAATGTTTGCTCTGACTACTTCAACTTTACCTTGATTCATTGGTCTAATATTCCATGTTCCTAGACAGTATTTTTCTTTACAACATTGGACTTTGCTTTCACCACTAGACATATCCACAACTGGGTGTTGTTTCTGCTTTGGCTCAGCCTCTTCATTCCTTCTGTAGTTATTTCTCCACTCTTCTCAGGAGCATATTGGGCACCTACTGATTTGGGGGGGTGGGTGTTCATCTTTCAGTGGTCATATCTTTCTGCCTTTTCATACTGTTTATGGGGTTCTCAAGGCCAGAGTGCTGAAGTTGTTTGCCATTCCCTTCTCTAGTGGACCACATTTTGTCAGAACTCTCCACCATGACCTCTTGGATGGCTCAAATGGTGTGGCTCATTAAGTTATACAAAACTGTGATTGAAGTGATCATTTTGGTTAGTTTTCTAATTGTGGTTTTCATTCTGTCTGCCCTCTGATGGATGAGGATAAGAGGCTTGTGCAAGCTTCCTGATCAGAGAGTCTGGCTGTGGAGGAAAACTGCATCTTGCTCTGGTGGGCAGGGCCATGCCCAGTAAATCTTTAATCCAATTTTCTGTCTATGGGTGGAGCTCTAGTTTTGCCTCAGGCAATTGAGACCTCCTCCAAAAAGATTTATGCTGCACATCATGCCTCCCAGGGCCACTACTGTCAATGACCATGACCCTTTGTTCGGCTACTGATGACCCAGGCCTACACCAGAGACTCTCATATACTCATACACAAGTCTAGGTCAGTCTCTTGTGGGGTCACTGCTCCTTTCTCCTGGGTCCTGGTACATGCAAGGTTTTTTGTGTGCCCTACAAACAATGGTAGACTGGCCCTCATTTTGTTTACTTAAATGTCTTATGTGTTAGTTCACTTTCTTTTGACAGTGATTGTTCCTATGACTATGTCTGATGTGAAACTGGTTTTTTTTTTTTTCAAGTGAATTAGTCTCTGCATATCTGATCAATACATTTTAAAAATTAACTTCAAAATTCAACGTGTTTACAGAATATGTGTTAATGTTAACCTTTTAGATTACTTTTCCTTTATAAGAGGAGACATTTCAATATGTAGAATGGAATCCTCTTTTATCTCAGAAAACTTCTGTTGAATGATATATTTTTACATTCTTTATTGCTTTAATTTTGTTTTCAGAAGTCTCCATTTCCATTACACTGGACCTTCTCTGCCTATCATTTATATTTTTGTTTTGGCCCAATTCTCTCATGCCATCTCTGCCTCCATTCACATTACGTTTTGTTTTTTCTCCTTTCTTTCCATATGTCTCTTAGTGGGGTCTCCGTGAGATTTATTCTCTTTTGAGTCTCATATATTTTTGGTTTTCCTTTCTGAAATGATTTTGTTATCTATTTTCCTGAATTGTGCCAGTTCCTGCTTCATAGCCTGTTTCTATCATTCGCTGATCTTTGGCTGTCTTTTTAGAATTCTTTCTTTTTCACTGCAATCTTCCTTAATAGCTAGGATTTTTTTATTAAGAGTTTACAACTTTCATGTTTTGTGGAAATGTGATTTTGTTTCTGGTGAGTTTTCTTCATCTATAGAAAAAGCTTGGTCTTTTTTTTTTTTGGTATGTTTTTCTTGTATTTTTGTATAGATGTTTTGTTTGTTTATTTTGTTCTTACACTGGAATGAGCTGAATTTTCCTGGACTGTCTGCTGGTGCTCATTTCAACATGTATTGATTCCAATGGTGTCAGTGTAATTCTTAGAACTCACTGTGTTCAAATGGTACCTCCATCCACACTGAGGGAATGCTTCGAGGCCAGCACACCTCTCTGATTCTCAGAAATTAGCATGTTTCTGCATTATTTCTGATTCCATGGCTGAGTTTCCTCAGTTTTTTTCACCTGGAACCAAGGTCCTGCTTTCCACAGTGATGCACTTGCATTTCAGAGGCTATCTTGCTGGTGTTTCAACCCACCTTCCTTTTCTGCCTGCAGATTTGAAGGCCACCTTCTCAGGATAGGGCATCTTCTAATGAGTATTTTGCTGTTGTGATAAGATCTGCCAAGACCTGATGTTTCCATAGTTGTCTTCTCTCAGACACCCTCAGCACAGCCTTCTGAGTGAATTCTCTGACTGGCCCATTAGTCTCAACTGCCCAATGTCTTGCTCACATGTAATGTGAAGTTCATGAGTTTTCTCTGTCTCTCTGTCTTAGGAAGTATGTAATTCAGATTTTGTGGATCACAGTAAACTGTGGAAAATTCTGAAACAGATGGGAATACCAGACCACCTGACCTGCCTCTTGAGAAACCTGTATGCAAGTCAGGAAACAACAGTTAGAACTGGACATGGAACAACAGACTGGTTTCAAATAGGAAAAGGAGTACATCAAGGCTGTATATTGTCACCCTGCTTATTTAACTTCTATGCAGAGTACATCATGAGAAATGCTGGGCTGGAGGAAGCACAAGTTGGAATCAAGATTGCTGGGAGAAATATCAATAACCTCAGATATGCAGATGACACCACCCTTATGGCAGAAAGCGAAGAAGAACTCAAAAGCCTCTTGGTGAAAGTGAAAGGGGAGAGTGAAAAAGTTGGCTTAAAGTTCAACATTCAGAAAACTAAGATCATGGCATCTGGTCCCATCACTTCATGGGAAATAGATGGGGAAACAGTGGAAACAGGGGCAGAGTTTATTTTTCTGGACTCCAAAATCACTGT
>NW_011494016.1:11398-14434 GCF_000754665.1 Bison bison bison | reverse complement strand
CCCCATCCAGGCTCCCCCGTCCCTGGGATCCTCCAGGCAAGAACACTGGAATGGGTTGCCATTTCCTTCTCCAACGCATGAAAGTGAAAAGTGAAAGTGAAGTCACTCAGTCGTGTCTGACTCTTAGCGACCCCATGGACTGCAGCCTACCAGGCTCCTCCATCCATGGGATTTTCCAGGCAAGAGTACTGGAGTGGGGTGCCATTGCCTTCTCCGCCTGTCTCCTTAGCAAATGCAAAAGGGTAATAGCTGCGACAGTGAGGAAGATTGTGGTCCTCTGATTGCACACTGGTGTTTAACACCTCTGAATTTCACTTTCCTCATCTGTAGAACAGGCTTGAGAAAAATGCAACACTTGAGGTTATTTTTATGACTAACTAAACCAACAACTTATGTACGTTGCAAAGCTTATAGTAGGTTTGAAAAATGGAAACTACCATTGTGTGCAAAGTGTTGAAAAGAACTCCTTTCTACCCATAAGGAAATCTTCTGTATAGTGGGTATCATGTGCTGTGTGTAGAGTATGTTGTGTAGCATGCAGATTCCACTTTAGTGTCTAAAGTCCTCTTTCCAGTATCTGATGGGACTTCAGGCTTCTGACAGACCACAGCTAAATTCAATGGCTGACTGATGAGAAGTCCAGAAGACCAGTGCCATTGCCACAAGGCAGACACCACTGAAGGGACACTGGCTCCCAAATCAGAGGCCATGGTTGGCCAAGGCCTCTGTTGCTTCTGCACAACAGGTCGGTTTCTCTCTCTGCTCCATCCCACTTCCTTCACTCCCTCACAGGATCTGCCTCTGAGTCACCACGGTTGCTTCCTTGAAGCAAACCCATCTCAGAGTCTGTGCCCAAGGCACCAAGTCAGTCTGTTGCAGTGTCATTTGAGCAAAGCTGAAATATATCCCCACTGCCTACCTAATGTCAGTTACTAATGTCAATCCTTCCTGCATTCAACACCTACTTTCTATTCACTAGGGACATGCTATATATCAAGCACTGAGTGTCTTTTTCAGGGCTTCTTTTACGGCGCCTTTCTAAGTAGAATGAGTTGTTTCTCTTAAACAGTGCAAAGCATTCTAAGGCCTGTCAGCAAGAGATTTTCTGATCGTCTGTCACCAATCAGTGTCAGCTAGCAGGCAACTTTGTCAGGTTTACTGGAAAGTATTTGTAAGGCAAAGAAGTATACATTGGATTTATGTGGAGAGAAATAATGTAGCAGCATGAATAAATTATGAAAATATGCTTTTACAACACAGGCAGTACATTAGAATAACAGATGCAAGCTTGTTTTGTGAATTATGAGGTTATTCTCGAGTTATGTATGCTTTTTATTCTCAATATGTTCATTGAATTTTTCTCCTATTTCATATGATTTGAAAGTGTGTTTTTCTAAATGGGGTTGGTTTAAGTTCTAAAATTAGAGATAGCAGGGTAAAATGAGAAACGGTATAAGTTTTACTATGAAAAGAAATGGGACTGAACTCCTTTGTCACTTTATAACGTTGACCTTGGGGAAATTGCCATGCTCTTTGAGCCTTGATTTTCTTTTCTAAAAAATTTTATTTTAGGGCCTTGATTTTCTTGCAAGTTAAATGAGGATACTAATATCTACTCCAAAGGATTTTAAAATAACTAAATGAGATAAGGCATGTAAAACCACAATGTCATTTAAAAGAACTTAAAAAATAGTAACTTTTATTATTATTATTCCCATATGTGTGTTCATATATGGAGCTTATTATATGATAAACCTCTCTATACAATTAATGCATGGCTAAAACATAAGAAGCAGGTCGAAGTCTAACAGAATTTTGCCAAGAGAACGCACTGGTCATAGTAAACACCCTCTTCCAACAACACAAGAGAAGATGCTACACATGGATATCACCAGATGGTCATTACTGAAATCAGATTGAGTATATTCTTTGCAGCCAAAGATGGAGAAGCTCTATACAGTCAGCAAAAACAAGACTGGGAGCTGAGTGAGGCTCAGATCATGAACTCCTTTGTGCAATATTCAGACTTAACTTGAAGAAAGTAGGGAAAACCACTAGATCACTCAGGTATGACCTAAATCAAATTTCTTATGATTTATACAGTGGAAGTGACAAATAAATTCAAGGGATTAGATCTGATAGAGTATCTGAAGAACTATGGACAGAGGTTTGTGACACTGTACAGGAGGCAGTGATCAAGACCATTCACAAGAAAAAGAAATGCAAAAATACAAAATAGTTCTCTGAGGAGGCCTTACAAATAGCTGAGAAAAGAAGAAAAGCTAAAGGCAAAGGAGAAAAGGAAAGATATACCCATTTGAATGGAGAGTTCCAAAGAACAGCAAGGAGAACTAAGAAAGCCTTCCTCAGTGATCAATGTAAAGAAACAGAGGAAAACAATAGAATGGTAAAGACTAGAGAACTCTTCAAGAAAATTAGATACCAAGGGAACATTTCATGCAATCATGTGCCGGGAGCCGGCATATTACATACTGAGTGCATATTGCATATTGAGTGCAGCACTTTCCACAGCATCATCTTTCAGGATCTGGAATAGCTCAACTGGAATTCTATCACTGCCGGGAGCCAGCGTGAGGAGCTCCACCCATGACAAAGGTCATGAGGAAGGAGGCTCGGCATACGCAAAGGTGGGATCGAGCCTCAGGAATCCCCCTGGAAATTCTCGAGCATCTCTGCCTACTTTCTGCTTTGTGCTTTCACCTACACGTCTGACTTTATGGGGGGCTGTCCGCCACTACCTCTCTCTGAAAAAAGAGTTAGCTTACAGCTCCAGTTAATAATTTCTGGGTGTGACAGTGTTTCAACCTACAAACTCCTTTGGAAGTCCTCTAGCCTGCCTGAATAGGTTTTTTCCAGCCACATGTGATTGCTCAGAGCCTCCCAACTGTGAGAGGCATGAAATGTTCTAAACTGTCTAAATACAGATTCCTTTGAGCAGTTAAGATTGATTAGAAATTGTACTGGTGAAGGGATTTTCACTTGTTGGGCCAATGTTTGCTGCTAAGTCTCCATACT
>NW_011494016.1:10035-10236 GCF_000754665.1 Bison bison bison | reverse complement strand
TTGGAAAACTCAGCTGTGGCCACAGGACTGGAAATGTTAGTTTTCATTCCAATCCCAAAGAAAGGCAATGACAAAGAATGCTCAAACTACCACACAACTGCACTCATCTCACACACTAGCAAAGTAATTGTCAAAATTCTCCAAGCCAGGCTTCAACAGTACGTGAACCATGAACTTTCAGATGTTCAAGCTGGATTTAGA
>NW_011494016.1:5075-9486 GCF_000754665.1 Bison bison bison | reverse complement strand
CTGTGGTGTTGGGGAAGACTCTTGAGAGTCCCTTGGACTGCAAGGAGATCAAACCAGTCAATCCTAAAGTAAATCAGTCCTGAATATGTGTTGGAAGAACTGATGCTAAAGCTGAAACTCCAATACTTTGGCCACCTGATGCAAAGAACTGACTCATTTGAAAAATCCCTGGTGCTGGAAAAGATTGAAGACTGGAGGAGAAGGGGACAACAGAGGATAAGATGGTTGGATGGCCTTACCAACTCAATGTACATGAATTTGAGTAGGTTCTGGGAGTTGATGATAGACAGAGAAGCCTGGTGTGCTGCAGTCCATGGGGTCACAAAGAGACCATCATGACTGTGTGACTGAACTGAACTGAATACATAAGAATTTAGTATTTTCAAGTACTTGTTTTGAGAGGTCATGTAACAGAAAGCTCATCTAAACCAACTAATTCAAGTTTGTGTGGATGAAATGAGTTGATACATATGTGTGTGTGTGTGTGTGTGTGTGTGTATATATATATATATGCATGGATGGAAGATTTTTTCACAAATTGAGGTGTAGAGAAGTCAGTCTGGTATACACACAATTTGATTTGAACTTTAGGCCAACCAAAATAGCCTGTTTGTGTCATATTAAACATGCATTGTACATCTGCTTTAACCATCAAAAAAAGAATGCGTTTAAAATCCAGCAAGAATCTACTGCATAACACAGGTGCCTCTACAGATCCTTACGTAATAACATAATGGTGAGTATAATAATATAATATAGCATTATATAATAACCTATAATGGAAATAATCTGAAAATTATATATATTTAATATACATATATATATTTCACTGGAAGCACTGTACACTTGAATTTTGATATTGTAAATATAATATTGTAAATCAATACTTCAATTAAAAGTGTTTTAAAAAGAATTTTAAAAATTGAGTAACTGTGATTCAGGCATCCAAAATGAAGCCAGGTGGCCAATGTGACTGTGGTTTCAGACACATTCTGCATGACTGAGACCTTGAATTTTTTGAACTGTATCAGACTGCACCAGTCGCTCTCAAAACAATGTCTTTCAGCAGCTACCATCTCCAACTTTATGGACTAATGCACTCCCCTTGTAATTATGCATCCATTGTAGACCCCACCCAATCCTGGCTTAATAAGTGTCCTTCCTTCTTGCCAGCTCCTATCTTAATTCTTGACAAATGGCTTATGTAATTTTATGTTTCTTTGCTTTTATAAGCTTCCCTCATTTTGTGGTTTAGCAGAACACAATTCACGTGCTTTTTGAATCCATGTCTCCTAGGCTATAGTCCCCAACTTGGCTCAAATAAAAACCATTTTTATACGTATTATAGTTTGGTTGTTGATTATTGCATTGACAGCATTTCAAATTGCAAAACACATGACAAAAGTTATCTATTTATAGTTGTTAATGGGATCACAAACAATCAGCCATGACTTAGCGACTGAACAAGTTGTTAATGATCACCTCCCTTAAATAAACTGTATTATTCACACAGGCATCAGCATAGTAGTTGAACTAAATAATCATTTTGTTCAATTATTGTAATTACAACATGCTTTAAGTTAATAGTACAGATCTTGCACTTTTTACTTTTAAATTTTATAAGGAAAGTAAACTGTTATAAAAATATTCTAACCTGGTCACAGATATGAGGAGCTAGGTCTATATTTATATATCAAGTAACTAAAGTTAGTAAAGTTAAAATAGTATAATTATTGCACATATCTTCTACTTAGATAAAACTTTAAGGGAAATTTTATTTATACTTTTTTTATGACCTTTCCAGCAACTAATACTTTCTTCAAATTTTTACAGTCTATGGAAAAGCTAACCTGAGTATATTAGGTTGGATCCAGACCAAACGCCTTGACACAGACCAGGAAAGTTTCCAAGCTTCCAGATGAAAGAAAAATGGTTTCTTTTTGGTGGTCTACCTACTTTGGGATCTCGGAGATATTTCTTAAAACAGTGTTTCTAGAAAATGCATGCAAGGTTATGATCCTGACCTGTTCGATGATATGGTGTCTATAGTAACAGACCTGAAGAAAAGACTGCTTGCTGCCAAAAGGATCACTGTGAAATTTAAAGAAATACTTTAGAGCAACAGAGACTTATGTATTTTTATTTTCCCATATTAAAATCTATGCTGCTATTGTGTGTGGCTTGAAAATAAGTGACTTGATGGTAATTATAAGTAAGAATTTCTCATTTTACAGGGACAACACACATTTGTAATGGTTTATGTACACATATCTTTTAAGTTTATGTGTCTAAAAGGCAATGGCATTATTTTCCAAACAAGGGTGACTATCAGCATGTGGGTGAGGTCACAGCAAAATAGGAGAACTGTCAAAACTGTCAATGGAGGGTAGCCCTGGTCTCGCTTCTGGTCTCAGGGGGTCGGGGTGTCTTGTGGCAAGTGAGGGGCCACTCAGCTGACAAAATGACAGTGAGGCTCACAGCGGGAGTCCCTGCAGATATGGCTCACATGGGATTGGTCTGCTTGTGGCCATAGTTTTCTCTGGTGAGGTCAGATGTACAGAGAAGGAAGGTATATGAGTCCTGGAGGTTTGTTGGGTGGGGGGACGGTCTATACTCCTTTGTACAAGTAATTTGGTAGATTATTGCTCCAGCAAACAAGAGACAATGTTAGTTCAAAGGACTTGGAAAAACAGAAAGTGCTACATAAGTTACCATCAGTGTAATTTAATTCATCTTAAGTTGCTTTTGAATGTCAAAGTTATTTAAATATTTAATTTTCTTCTGGATGAACAAGTACTGAGAACAGTCTTTCAGAAGTAAAGGCAGAAAAGCTTTGTATTTGCTCTGTTTAACCCTATAAACATTTTTCATGAGCAGCTCATGGAGATGCAGTCATAAGGTCTATGTGATTGGTTCGGATGTTTTCCCAGAACTTTCCTAAGGAGACAATATTGAAAGTTATTGGAGAATAATCACAAATTCTATTTATCTTTTGATTACTATTCACTCTAACAAGAGTTCAGAGCAGAGACATTTCTATGGGTATAGCAAGAAGGAATTTTTTTTTTTTTAATCTTTTCTTCCTACAATGTCCCTTCAATGAAGCTGCATTCAGTTTCCCAGATCCATGGCATTCCATTTTCCATGTCCACATTTTCTCCTTCTTAGGAAATGACAGTATCAAGCATCATGGATGCAAGTGTGTTACCCTGGACTAAACTTTATTGATTAAATAGATATTAAGTCAAAGTACTACCAAAAGTCACTGTCAACTCCTTGATACTCTTTTCTGTATCTCAGGGAGGGAACTACACTCCCAGCTATGTATTGCTGTTCTGTGGTCAGGGTTCTCCAGATTTTCTTAGTAGCTCACACTGAAGTCAGAGGAACCGCTTACACGCTTTATTTAAAAGGACTTCTCTTTTCCCTCTGACAAGTGTTCTAGTTACAGGAACAAAAAGAAACAGATGGCAACACCAACAAGAAGCTGAACAAGTGACAGATATAAAAGTGCTGCTACAAACTGAAAGACAGATTTCCTATTAATAATTTAGTGGGATAATTGGCAACTGTGGTGATGCCTCACCATTCCTCAGACTTCCAGTTCTTGGCTGCTAGAAGAAACCTCTAATCCCCAAAACTAAAAAACAGATACAGTTTCCCATCCTGCTTGCTGTAGGAGACTAGATATAAAAGATAATCTTGGTTATGGGATATGAGGCAAAACTTTCTGGGAGTTTTCTAGAAAGGATTCTTTTCCTCTAAATAAATAAAAATGTCCAAGGAGAGGCCTTTTCTTTCCTTCTGGCATTGCATAATGTTAAAGGAGACCTAATGCTTGAAGCTTCTGCAGCCATCCTGTTGAGAGGGTAACAGGCAGGAAGGCCAAGGGTCTCCAAACAGAGGAAATAGCCTGCAAGTGTCAGACATTTTTGTCTCTCTAGAGCTCCAGGAGGAAACAAACTAGTGATATTTTTTCCTTCTCTATACAAATTTAAAAGGAGGTGGTACATATACACAATGGAGTATTACTCAGCCATTAAAAAGAATACATTTGAATCAGTTCTAATGAGGTGGATGAAACTGGAGCCTATTATACAGAGTGAAGTAAGCCAGAAGGAAAAACATAATTACAGTATACTAACGCATATATATGGAATTTAGAAAGATGGTAACAATAACCCGGTGTACGAGACAGCAAAAGAGACACTAATGTATAGAACAGTCTAATGGACTCTGTGGGAGAGGGAGAGGGTGGGAAGATTTGGGAGAATGACATAGAAACATGTAAAATATCATGTAAGAAACGAGTTGCCAGTCCAGGTTCGATACATGATACTGGATGCTTGGGGCTAGTGCACTGGGACGAGCCAGAGGGATGGTATGGGGAGGGAGGAGGGAGGAGGGTTCA
>NW_011494016.1:3625-3884 GCF_000754665.1 Bison bison bison | reverse complement strand
CATGCATTGGAGAAGGAAATGGCAACCCATTCCAGTGTTCTTGCCTGGAGAATCCCAGGGGTGGGGGAGCCTGGTGGGCTGCCATCTATGGGGTCGCACAGAGTCGGACACGACTGAAGTGACTTAGCAGCAGCAGCAGAAGCAGAGGGTAAAAAAGGTATATAACTGAAGATAATGAGTATTTTATTTTATTTTTTTTTCTTTTTTCTTTTTTTTTTTGCACTCCTCCTCTTTTTTTTTTTTTTTTTTTTTTTTTTTT
>NW_011494016.1:1729-3525 GCF_000754665.1 Bison bison bison | reverse complement strand
GTTCACGTACTGCTGAAGCCTGACTTGGAGATTTTTGAGCATTACTTTACTAGCGTGTGAGGTGAGTCCAATTGTGCGGTAGTTTGAGCATTCTTTGGCATTGCCTTTCTTTGGGATTGGAATGAAAACTGTCATCTCCAGTCCTGTGGTCACTGCTGAGTTTTCCAAATTCGCTGACATATTGAGTGCAGCACTTTCAGGATTTGAAATAGCTCCACTGGAATTCCATCACCTCCACTAGCTTTGTTCGTAGTGATACTTTCTAAGGCCCACTTGACTTCACATTCCAGAATGTCTGGCTCTAGGTGATAGTTGTACCCAAAACACACCCACATCACATTGCTTCCTACAAATATCAACAATAATTTGCTCTTAAATTTAACAGGATGACAAAAGATTACCTTCTATGCGGAAGAAGTAAGGTAAAAGCACCAGAAGAAAAACCCAAAGACACCTATAGTTAATGTCCTCTGAGTGGAAAGAGAATGTATTGTTTATAAGAAATGAGAGCAAGATGCTATTAAAAATATTTAGTCAACGAAACTTTTGCTTTAGAAGTAAAATATTTGGAAATTATAAATCTAAGAGCAAAAATATAATTAACTGAAATTTCATTGAAGAACAATTCCCAGAAAGTAGAAAGAGAAAAACAAAGAAAGTTTTAGAAAAATTATAAAATTAATGTGGAAGGTTCAAAGTGAAAATGACAGGATTTTGGTACCATCTTTCTAAATTCTATGTGTGTGTGTTAATATACAGTACTTGTGTTTCTCTTTCTGACTTACTTCACTCTGTATTATAGTCTCCAGGTTCATCTGCCTCATTAGAACTGACTCAAATGTGATCCTTCTTATAGCTGAGTATTTGTATTTGTACCACAACTTTATTTATGGCACAAAAATAACCATTGTGTATACAGACCACAAATTCTTTATCCATTCTTTCAATGAACATCTAGGTTGCTTCCATGTCTTAGCTATTGTGAATAGGACTGCAATGAACATTGGGATACGTGTGTCTCTTTCAGTTCTGGTTGCTTTGGAACCAGAAAACTAATTCCTAGTTTTTTAAGGAATCTCCACAATGTTCTCTATAGTGGCTGTACCAGTTTGCATTTCTACTAACAGTGTAAGAGAGTTCCCTCTTTTCCACACCCTCTCCAACATTTATTTTTTGTAGACTTTTAGATGATGGCCATTCCGACTCGTGTGAGATGATACCTCATTGTGGTTTTGATTTGCATTTCTCTAATAATGAGCGATGTTGAGCATCTTTTCATGTTTTTATTAACCACCTGTATGTCTTCTTTGGAAAAATGTCTGTTTAAGTCTTTTGCTCACTTTTTGATTGGGTTTTTTTGTTTTTCTGGTATTGAGTTGTATAAGCTGCTTGTATATTTTGGAAATTAATCCTTTGTCAGTTGTTTAATTTGCTATTATTTTTTCTCATTCTGACAGTTGTCTTTTCACCTTGCTTGTAGCTTACTTTGCTGTGCAAGAGCTTTTAAGTTTAATCAGGTCCCACTCATTTACTTCTGTTTTTATTTCCATTACTCTAGGAGGTGGGTGATAGAGGGTCTTGTTTTGATTTATGTCATAGAGTGTTCTGCCGATGTTTTCTTCTAAGAGTTTTCCAATTTCTGGTCTTACATTTAGGTCTTTAATCCATTTTGAGTTTATCTTTGTGTATGGTGTTAGGAAGTGTTCTAATTTCATTCTTTTACATGTAGCTGCCCAGTTTTCCCAGCAACACATATTAAAGACACATTATATATTCTTGCCTCGTTTGTCAAAAAT
>NW_011494016.1:1447-1629 GCF_000754665.1 Bison bison bison | reverse complement strand
GGCTCAGAACCTACTTGACAAACCAGTATGTTATACTCAGATATTGTTTCCCTAACCTATGTAATAAAACTATTTGTATGATGGTCTGCCCTTCTTCAAGATTCAAGTTAATAATTTTATGGCCCAGGATAAACCATTTGGTGCCAAGATTATCCCAAAATGCATCTTATGGGTGAGGGGCC
>NW_011494016.1:539-1347 GCF_000754665.1 Bison bison bison | reverse complement strand
CTCTTTTATTGTCTTTAATATTTTTTCCTACCTCCTTTCAAGGAGTTGGGTTGCTTTTCTGGGTGCCTGATGTCCTCTGCCGGCATTCAGAAGTTGTTTTGTGGAATTTACTCGACGTTTAAATGCTCTTTTGATGAATTTGTGGGGGAGAAAGTGCTTTCCCCGTCCTACTGCTCCGCCATCTTGGCGCCTCCCCGATAATGAGTATTTTAGAGTTCAGGTTCAAGCATGTTCATTAGCTTGGACCTCTCTGACTCTGCCTGCCCAGTTCCTCTGTCCTGGGATTATTCCAGTAGGAATACTGGAGTGGGTTGCCATTTCCTCCTCCAGAGACTCTTCCGGACCCAGGGATCAAACCAACTATTCATGCAGCTCCTGATTTGGCAGGCAGATTCTTCACTACTGAACCACCTGGGAAGCCCAGACATTAGTTACTGTGGTGAAAAAAAAGTGATTCAAATAAAGATATGTATATTTAATATGGGGACGTTCAGCCACATTCTCCTACTTGGCTCCAAGTGTGCTGACCCAAGCACTATTACCTTCCAATCGAGGGGAGAAATAAGAAGGTTGATTATTAATGGAACTGAGAAGGTCTAGAGATATTAATATATTGGGGCTCCACCTATAAAAAAAAAAAAAAGCAAAATTCCTTTCCATCTCTCTACTGTATTAGTTCAGTTGCTCAGTCATGTCCGACTTTTTGTGACCCATGAATTGCAGCACGCCAGGCCTCCCTGTCCATCACCAACTCCCAGAGCTCACTCAAACTCATGTCCATCGCGTCAGTGATGCTATCCAGCCATTT
>NW_011494016.1:0-439 GCF_000754665.1 Bison bison bison | reverse complement strand
GTTTTTTTTTTTCCTTTGTTTAATTTTCTGTTTAGTTGATCTATCCATAGGTGTGAGTGGGGTATTAAAGTCTCCCACTATTATTGTGCTTATTGTTAATTTCTCCTTTCATACTTGTTAGCATTTGTCTTACATACTGCGGTGCTCCCATGTTGGGTGCATATATATTTATAATTGTTATATCTTCTTCTTGGATTGATCCTTTGATCATTATGTAGTGACCTTCTTTGTCTCTTTTCACAGCCTTTGTTTTAAAGTCTAATTTATCTGATACGAGTATTGTGACTCCTGCTTTCTTTTGATCCCTATTTGCATGGAAAATCTTTTTCCAGCCCTTCACTTTCAGTCTGTATGTGTCCCCTGTTTTGAGGTGGGTCTCTTGTAGACAACATATGTAGGGGTCTTGTTTTTGTATCCATTCAGCCAGTCTTTGTCTTTT
>NW_011494015.1:82145-82933 GCF_000754665.1 Bison bison bison | reverse complement strand
GGTGGTGTCATCTGCATATCTGAGGTTATTGATATTTCTCCCGGCAGTCTTTATTCCAGCTTGTGCTTCATCCAGCCCAGGTTTTCTCATGATTTACTCTGCATATAAGTTAAATAAGCAGGATAACAAAATACAGCCTTGATGTACTCCTTTCCCAATTTGGAATCAGTCTTTTGTTCCATGTCCAGTTCTAACTCTTGCTTCTTGACCTGCATACAGGTTTCTCAGGAGGCAGGTCAGGTGGTCTGGTATTCCCATCTCTCGAAGAATTTTCCACATTTTGTTGCAATCTATACAGTCAAATGCTTTGGCTTAGTCAATAAAACAGAAGTAGATGTTTTTTTGGAACTCTTGCTTTTTTGATGATCCAACAGATGTTGGCAATTTGATTTCTGGTTCTCTGCCTTTTTTAAATCCAGCTTGAACACCTGGAAGTTCATGGTTCATGTGCTAGTGAAGCCTGGCTTGGAGAACTTTGAGCATTACTTTGCTAGCATGTGAGATAAGTGCAGTTGTACAGTAGTTTGAACATTCTTTGGCATTGCTTTTCTTTGGGATTGGAGTGAAAACTGACTTTTTCCAGTTCTGTGGCCACTGCTGAGTTTTCCAAATTTGCTGGCATATTGAGTGCAGCACTTTCACAGCATCATCTTTTAGGGTTTGAAATAGCTCAACTGGAATTCCATCATCTCCACTAGCTTTGTTGTAGTAATGCTTCCTAAGGTCCATTTGACTTCACATTCCAGGATGTCTGGCTCTAGGTCAGTGATCACACCATCGTGATTATC
>NW_011494015.1:77072-78559 GCF_000754665.1 Bison bison bison | reverse complement strand
AAATTTGGCCTTGGAATACGGAATGAAGCAGGGCAAAGGCTAATAGAGTTTTGCCAAGAGAACACACTGGTCATCGCAAACACCCTCTTCCAACAACACAAGAGAAGACTCTACACATGGACATCACCAGATAGTCAACATCGAAATCAGATTGATTATATTCTTTGCAGCCAAAGATGGAGAAGCTCTATACAGTCAGCAAAAACAAGACCAGGAGCTGATTGTGGCTCAGATCATGAACTCCTTATTGCCAAATTCAGACTTAAATTGAAGAAAGTAGGGAAAACCACTAGAGCATCCAGGTATGACCTAAATCAAATTCCTTATGATTATACAGTGGAAGTGAGAAATAGATTTAAGGGACTAGATCTGATAGATAGTATGCCTGATGAACTATGGACAGAGGTTCCTGACATTGTACAAGAGACAGGGATCAAGACCATCCCTTTGGAAAAGAAATGCAAAAAAGCAAAATGGCTGTCTGGGGAGGCCTTACAAATAGCTGTGAAAAGAAGAGAAGCGAAAAGCAAAGGGAAAACAAAAACTATAAGCATCTGAATGCAGAGTTCCAAAGAATAGCAAGGAGAGATAAGAAAGCCTTCCTCAGCGATCAATGCAAAGAAATAGAGGAAAACAACAGAATGGGAAAGACTAGAGATCTCTTCAAGAAAATTAGAGATACCAAGGGAACGTTTCATGCAAAGATGGGCTTGATAAAGGACAGAAATGGTATGGACCTAACAGAAGCAGAAGATATTAAGAAGAGGTGGCAAGAATACACAGAAGAACTGTATAAAAACGATCTTCATGTCCAAGATAATCACTATGGTGTGATCACTCACCTAGAGCCAGACATCGTGTAATGTGAAGTCAAGTGGGCCTCAGAAAGCATCACTACAAACAAAGCTAGTGGAGGCGATGGAATTCCAGTTGAGCCATTTCAAATCCTGGAAAATGATGCTGTGAAAGTGCTGCACTCAATATGCCAGCAAATTTGGAAAACTCAGCAGTGGCCACAGGACTGGAAAAGGTCAGTTTTCATTCCAATTCCAAAGAAAGGTAATGCCAAAGAATGCTCAAACTACTGCACAATTGCACTCATCTCTCATGCTAGTAAAGTAATGCTCAAAATTCTGCAAGCCAGGCTTCAGCAATACATGAACCATGAACTTCCAGATGTTCAAGCTGGTTTTAGAAAAGGCAGAGGAACCAGAGATCAAATTGCCAACATCCACTGGCTCATGGAAAAAGCAAGAGAGTTCCAGAAAACTATCTATTTCTGCTTTATTGACTATGCCAAAGCCTTTGACTGTGTGGATTACAATAAACTGTGGAAAATTCTGAAAGAGATGGGAAAGCAGAACTCTTGACCTGCCTCTTGAGAAACCTATATGCAGTTCAGGAAGCAACAGTTAGAACTGAACATGGAACAACAGACTGGTTCCAAATAGGAAAAGGAGTATGTCAAGGCTGTATATTGTCACCCT
>NW_011494015.1:72252-74208 GCF_000754665.1 Bison bison bison | reverse complement strand
TGCTGAGCGACTTCCCTTTCATTTTCACTTTCATGCATTGGAGAAGGAAATGGCAACTCACTCCAGTGTTCTTGCCTGGAGAATCCCAGGGACGGGGGAGCCTGGTGGGCTGCCGTCTGTGGGGTCACACAGAGTTGGACACGACTGAAGTGACTTAGCAACAACAACCTTACACTCACCTCAGAACTTCTCAGGTGGCTCAGTGGCAAAGAATCCACCTGCAATGCAGGAGATGCAAGAGATTTGATCCCTGAAGTTAGGAAGATCCCTAGAGTAGGAAATGGCAATTCCAGTCTTCTTGCCTGGAAAATTCCATGGACAGAGGAGCCTGATGGGCTACAGTCCATGGGGTTGCAAGGAGTCACATATGGCTGGACACACACACACACACACACACACACACAGATACAACCTTACACCTAAAGAAACTAGAAAAAGAAGCCCAGACAAAGCCCAAAGTCTGTAGAAGGTAGGAAAAATACAGATCATAGCAGTAATAAATGAAATTCAGACTAAAGATAAAATAAAAAAGATCAGTGTAACTAAGAATTGGTTCTTTGAAAAGAAAAAGAGAATTGACAAACCTTTGACTAAAAAAGAGAGAAGACTGAAAAATAACATCAGAAATGAAAGGGGAGAAATAACATTCATAGAAATATAAATGATTATAAGAGAATATTATGAACAACTATATGCCAACAAATTGAACACCCTAGAAGAAATGGAAAAATTCTTAGAATCATACAACCTTATAGATTAATCATAAATATAAAATCTGAATAGACTAATCACTAGTAAAGAGATTGAAATGGTAATCAAAAAACTTCCCCCAAACAAGATGGCTTTACAGTTGAATTCTACCAGTCAAAGAAGATTTAAGGTCTATATGTCTCAAAATAACAAAAAAAAATTAGAGAAGTGAATGCTTCCTAATTCATCTTATGAAGCCTAATAACCAAAATCAGACAAAAAATAAAATTACAGATCAGTATCTCTAATGAACATAGATGTAAAAATCCTCAACAAAATATCAGCAAATTAAATTCGACGATACACTAAAAGGATCCCAAAATCAAGTAGGATTTATTCCAGGGATGCAAGGATGGTTCAACATCCACAAATCAATCTACATGCTACATCACACTAACAAAATGAAGGATAAAAATCATATGATCATTTCAATACATACAGAAAAAAGCATCTGACAAGATTTGAAACCCATTTATCATTAAAAAAGCTGTCAATGAAATGGGCATAGAAGAATGTGTGTCTGTGTGTGCCTCAGTTGCTTAGTCAGCTCTGACTTTTTGGGACCCCGTGTACTGCAGCCCAGCAGGCTCCACTGTCTATGGAATTTTCCAGGCAAGAATGCTGGATTAAGTTGCCATTTCCTACTCCAGGGGATCTTATCTTACCAACCCAAGAACTGAACCCACATCTCTTGCATCTCCTTTATTGGCAGGTGGATTCTTTACCACTGCGTCCTCTGGGAAACCCATAGAGGAAGGCACCTCTACATAATTAAGGTCATGTATGACAAATCCATAGCTAACATTATACTTAATGTTGAAAAATTGAAAGCAATCCCTCTAAAGTCAGGAAGAAGGCCAGGATGCTGACTTTCACCACTCGTATTCACAATTGTATTGGAAGTCTCAGCCAGAGTGAAAAGGCAAGAAAAAGAAATAAACGTTATCAAACCTGGAAAAAAGAAGTAAAACTGTCACTGTTTGCAGATGACATGTTTTTAAAAAATATTTATTTTAAATTGATTTATGATTGCTTTACAATATTGATTTGATTTCTGCCATACATCAACATGAATTATTATTTTTTAATATAAAGTTACTTATTTTAATTGGAGGCTAATTACTATACAATATTGTATTGGTTTTGCCATACATCAATATGAATCCGCCACAGGTATACACGTGTTCCCCATCCTGAACCCCCCTC